>NW_024091091.1:0-20422 GCF_014356525.2 Nilaparvata lugens | reverse complement strand
TTTGGATCATAACGACCTATACAATGGGATATTTCCCAACAACACACTAATAATAGACAGTGATCGGCTGAGTTAACACAAATTGGAACATAAACAATATGTACGGTACCATCTAGTTCTAAGAGAAGGCATATTAAGATTTGGATTACAGAGAAAGGCGTGCTGTGATCTGTAGCATTTTTTCATATTTTCTTGTTTGAAATAGTAATTTTAAAGAAAAATGATAAATTTAATATAATTGATAAAATTAATTTGAATGAGAAAAAATCTACAGATCATTGCTCAGGACAAATCTCTCCATGCGCTTTGACATGTCTCTAGTTGTAAGTTATTATCTTATAGTTCTACTCCCAATTGATATAGGGCCCCAATATTGGAGAGAATGAAGATTCGTATTCAGATGATTATAGACAAGATTTTGGTTGGTCTTTACTTGAATCCTTAGTGCCGGTTGCACAAAAGGCGGTCAAGTTTTAATCGCTATTAATTCCACAAGAACCAATCAGAGAAACAGTCTTTTAAAAAAAACTTGGACAGAGTAACTTTGTTGTCAGAGTTCAATGTTTTGGTGCGAGCTCATATGTCTGGATATTTTCAAACTGACTATAAATTCAGCGTTGTACAGTAATTGTAATTCATGCGAACACAGCAACAGGCATACAAACTAAGAAAAACCACTCCCCAGGTCATCAAATGATGCAACGCTACAGATGTCCATCTATATGCTGAAATTTTTCAAAATTTCTCCAAGGACGATTCCCCAAACGACCACCATAGGTTTACCGTATAACACGCAATAAGCAACTAATTACTTATACCCCAACACATATAATTTATAGTGGGGTGTATATTTATTCATTGAAGTTATCATTTATTCATTGTTGAAACACCGCTGATTTATGTAGTTACATTACAATACTATATTATCAATATTCTAATGTTGCATTCAATCTTCATTGTAATTAATAAGTTTTCATAATATGTGAAATTTGTTGCATAATTAGCTGTTGTACTGTCATTTATTGTAGATTCGTGTATAGACCAGAATGTTTTGTGACTTACTTGAATAAATAAATTTTGAATTTGAATTTTGAATTTGAATAGGTCTGTTTCCTCCAAAAAGCCAGTATACACTGTGAAGTTCAGAATAACTCCATATTTAGCCTCATGGAAGATGATGAAACGAAGGCGGGTCATATGATAAAGGTTATTTCATAATCCTTATTAATTAGATCTGTTTCCTTCAGATAGATAGTGTACGGTGTACACTGTGAAATCCAGTATAACTTCACATTTCAAAATTTCAGTTTCAATCTCATGATAATTAGTTTTTATCTCGATCCAACTGAAATAGTAACCCTGAGTGCTGGTTGCACAACAGCCGGTTAAATGTTAACCGTGATTACTTCCACAAGAACCAATCAGAGAAGCCGTCTTTTCAAAAACTCCTCTGTCTGGTTCTCGTAGAATTAATCACTGTTTAAATTTAACCGGCTGTTGTGCAACCGGGCCAAAGTATGAGGTGATGAAAAAAGTAAACTCGTATGACTTTTGTTGGTGGGGAGTCCCTTGCGGAAAGGTCCCACCGCCTGAATATAAAATTTAAGCCGTCAATGGGCCTTACCACTGTTATACTTCAGCCGGGACCGACAGTTTAACGTGTCCATCCGATAACACAAAAGTGATGAGGTGATAAAGGAAGACGGCTCATATATCGATGTCCCTACAGTTGGGGCATGAGTATTCAGATGACCTCCAATAGTTATTTTAAAAATAATCATTTTTGATTCGGTCTTATTCCTTTAAATAATAAGTGTACACTGTTAAATATAGCATAACTCCTTAATTAGTGGCATATAAGGTGATTAAAGGAAGACGGGGCATATATTGTTGTCTTAGAAGTTGGGGCATGAGTATTCTGATGTCCTCCAATTGTTATTTCATTAATAACCCTTTTTGATTTGGTTCTATTATTCCTTCAAATATCTAGCTCATATTGTAAATTCGACATGACTCCATATTTAGTGGGATATGAGGTAATTAAAGAAAGACAGGGCATAAATTGTTGTCTTAGAAGTTGGGGCATGAGTATTCTGATGTCCTCCAATAGTTATTTCATTAATAACACTTTTTGATTTGGTTCATTCCTTCAAATAGCTAGCTCATTCTATGAATTTTAGCATAACTTCATATTTAGTCGGATATAAGGAGATTAAGGAAGTTGGGGCATATATTGTTATCTTAGAAGTTGGGGCATGAGTATTCTGATGTCCTACAATAGTTATTTCATTAATAACCTTTTTGATTGGTTCTATTATTCCTCAAATATCTAGCTCATACTGTAAATTCGACATGACTCCATATTTAGTGGGATATGAGGTATTAAAGAAAGACAGGGATAAATTGTTGTCTTAGAAGTGGGGCATGAGTATTCTGATGGCCAATAGTATTCATTAATAACACTTTTTGATTGGTTCAATCCTTCAAATAGCTAGCTCATTATGAATTTTAGCATAACTTCATATTTAGTCGGATATAAGGAGATTAAAGGAAGTTGAGGCATATATTGTTATCTTAGAAGTTGGGGCATGAGTATTCTGATGTCATCCAATAGTATTTCATTAATACCCTTTTGATTTGGTTCTATTATTCCTTCAAATAGCTAGCTCATACTGTAAATTCGACATGACTCCATATTTAGTGGGATATGAGGTAATTAAAGAAAGACAGGGCATACATTGTTGTCTTAGAAGTTGGGGCTTGAGTATTCTGATGTCCTCCAATAGTTATTTCATTAATAACACTTTTTGATTTGGTTCAATTCCTTCAAATAGCTAGCTCATTCTATGATTTTAGCATAATTCATATTTAGTCGGATATAAGGAGATTAAGGAAGTTGGGGCATATATTGTTATCTTAGAAGTGGGGCATGAGTATTCTGATGTCATCCAATAGTTATTTCATTAATAACCTTTTTGATTTGGTTCTATTATTCCTTCAATACCTAGCTCATACTGTAAATTCAACATGACTCCATATTTAGTGAGATATGAGGTGATTAAGGAAGTTGGGGATATATTGTTGTCTTAGAAGTTGGGGCATGAGTATTGTGACGTCCTCCAAGTTATTTCATTAATAACCTTTTTGATTTGGTTCGATTCCTTCAAATAGATAGCTCATTCTATGAATTTTAGCATAACTCCATATTAGTCGGATATAAGGAGATTAAAGGAAGTTGGGGCATATATTGTTATCTTAGAAGTTGGGGCATGAGTATTCTGATGTCATCCAATAGTTATTTCATTAATAACCCTTTTTGATTTGGTTCTATTATTCCTTCAAATACCTAGCTCATACTGTAAATTCAACATGACTCCATATTTAGTGAGATATGAGGTGATTAAGGAAGTTGGGGCATATATTGTGTCTTAGAAGTTGGGGCATGAGTATTGTGACGTCCTCCAATAGTTATTTCATTAATAACCCTTTTTGATTTGGTTCGATTCCTTCAAATAGATAGCTCATTCTATGAATTTTAGCATAACTCCATATTTAGTTGGATATAAGGAGATTAAAGGAAGTTGGGGCATATATTGTTATCCTAGAAGTTGGGGCATGAGTATTCTGATGTCCTCCAATAGTTATTTCATTAATAACTCTTTTTGATTTGATTCAATTCCTTCAAATAGCTAGCTCATTCTATGAATTTTAGCATTACTCCATATTTAGTCGGATATAAGGAGATTATAGGAAGTTGGGGCATATATTGTTGTCTTGAAAGTTGGGTCATGTGTATTCTGATGTCCTCCAATAGTTATTTCATTAATAAATCTTTTTGATTTGGTTTTTTTCCTTCAAATAGCTAGTGTACACTGAACAATTCGGATGAACTCCATATTTTCAGTAGCATAAGAGCTGATTATAGGAAGACTGGTCATATGTCGATGTCTATACAGTTTTGAGATGAGCATTTCAATGATCTTTAATAGTTATATCATGAATAATCCTTTTTGATTAGGCCTGTTCTCATCAAATATCTAGTGCTCACTGTAATATCCTTTTTTATTAGGTTTGTTTCCTCTAAATAGATAGTATACTCTGTGAAAACGTAGACCTTACTGTTGTATTTTTCCTCAGTTTATTATTGGATTGTGTATCAGCATACAGGGTCTGTATAATATCAGTTTAAAGCTTGGTGTATCTCGCCTTATTTTATTCACATGATGTGTCGTAAGGTAATGATTTGTGGCGTGCTGTGCAAATATACATTATCAAAGGATATATAACATTTGAAAAGAATAATTTGTATTTTCAAAGGATACTTTAAATTCAAGAAAGAGCGAATTGCTACCTGATTGGTCTGAGACTCAATGATTCAAGTGGGGAGGCTTTTGAATACTTGAACATCCTGACTAGGGATGGGTATCGAAAGACAAAACATCGATAAACTTTGAACTTTGATTCACCTTAACATCGATAAGTGAAAAACATCGAATAGTAAACATCGAGTTTTTGAACATCGGTGTATCACCCTACGTTTTTACGGATGATACCAAGGTACCTAGAATAAAGGTATTCTAGCAGAGCACAGGAAATGAAAATGGATTAAGTTTTTTTATATGGATATCTGCTCTCCTTACAATAGGAGGACCTCTTTTCCAGAGCTAGATTAATTAGTGTTAAACGCATGTTGAGGAAATATATAATTGTAATAAGAAAAAACTCTTTCTTCCTAAGAAACGAAGAATCCGACCTCTTATTCAATTCTGAATAAGTATCCAACCTTGACACGGGCCACAGAAGTAGAAGTAATGTAAATCTTCAAGAATATCCAACAGTCTCACATAAAAATACAGAGAGCCTGATTGAAAAAAAAAACAATCAGCAGGAAGTCAAAACTTATGCGAGATCTTTCACAAGAGTGATCTATATTCAAGAAAAACACTAAACAGAATACTACACTAAATATGACAAAGATAATGATTATATTCTGTAACTATTGCTCTATATTGTTACTATAAGCTCTCAAGATAATCCTCTTTCAAAAAAAAAACTTATATCAAATTAAAAAATTAGAATTGTTTTTACTTTTTAGTTGGGAAAAACATCGGATGTCCGATGTCTAGGTAAAACCATCGATAAGTGAAAAACATCGACCAGTGAACATCGATGTTGAAAACATTGATGTTTGATGTTGAAACATCGATGTATCGATACCCATCCCTAATTCTGACACTGCCATAATATATACAAACTCATCATTTTAACACACAGTAACATTTTCAAACATGAGACATACAGGGGGTCTGTATAATAAGTAACCGGACTGACCTCAGGAAATTTTTTATGGGCAAAATATGTACAATTTTTCATTAGATATCTTAAAAGTTGTAGTCCCTATTGAAGTCGATGACACGCTGATACCGGATTTTCAAATCCCTGAACGCTCCCTGGAAGTCGGCAACCTCTATGCTGTCTAGAGCCCTCGTCGTAGCACGTTGAACGTTTTCCAGAGTCCCGAACCGCGTCCCCTTGAGTTGTCTCTTGATATTGGGGAACAAAAAGAAGTCCGGTGGTGCCATAACCGGGCTGTAAGGAGGATGTGGCAACGTTACCGTCGACTGTTTGGCCAACTGCTCGGTGACGAGCAGGCAGGTATGCGACGGAGCATTGTCGTGATGGAGGATCCACGAATCGGCAATCCCGGACGGACTCGATGAACCCGGGCGGTTAGTCGACGGAGCACCTCTCTGTAGTTCACTCGGCCGTTCACAAAGAGTTTGTGCCACCCGGCCAAACTGTAAACGGGTTCATCAAGTCCGTCCGGGGATTGCCGATTCGTGGATCCTCCATCACGACAATGCTCCGTCGCACACACTGCCTGCTCGTCACCGAGCAGTTGGCCAGTGGACGGTAACGTTGCCACATCCTCCTTACAGCCCGGATATGGCACCACCGGACTTCGTTTTGTTCCCCAAGATCAAGAGACAACTTAAGGGCACGCGGTTCGGGACTCTGGAAAACGTTCAACGTGCTACGACGAGGGCTCTAGACAGCATAGAGGTTGCCGACTTCCAGGGAGCGTTCAGGGATTTGAAAATCCGGTATCAGCGTGTTATCGACTCCAATAGGGACTACTTTGAAGATAACTAATGAAAAATTTAACATATTATGCCCTTCAAAAATTTCCTGAGGTCAGTCCGGTTACTTATTATACAGACCCTGTATGTCTCATGTTTAAAAATGTTGCTGTGTGTTGAAATCATGAGTTTGTATATAATATCACATATTTTGCCCATAAAAAATTTCCTGAAAGTTGGGGCATGAGTATTCAGATGTCCTCCAATAGTTATTTCATAAATAACCCTTCATTTTGATTAGGTTTGCTTCCTTCAAAAAGCTAGCAAACACTGCGAAATTCAGTATAAGTCTATATTTAGTGGCATATAAGGTGATAAAAGGAAAACTGGTTATATGTCGATGTCTCTACAGTTGGGGGATAAGTATTCTGATATCCTTCAATATTTATTTCATAAATAATAGATGGACTGCAATTCTAAATTATGAACAGTCTCAAAATGCTGCAAATGTTCCACAAGTCCACTGATTTTTATATCTCTCACTGAGTACAGATAATAGAATAGAATCGCTGCCTTTATTTTTTACCTAGGATGGCGGAGTTAGGGCGCAGCCGGCCCTCTCTTACGCTCAACACTCAACAGAGGGTAGTTGATGATTGATTTCCTTTACTCCAGCTCACTTACACAAATCGGCAGTCTGTTGAAAAATGTTGAGAGTTCATAAGGGGGATCATTATTTATGTGCTTGAAGTACCTATAAAATCTCCTACATGCTTGCTCCAATGTTCATAAATTGTTGAAATAAAGAGTATTTTATGTTTTATTAGAAGCAGAAATCAGCAATGTAGAATTTTGAACTTAGTCCCTGCTTTGTGCTTTCAAGATAGATTTAACTTTAAATGCATTCCAAAATCCTGCTCCAAGATTAACATGAAAATTGAGCAAATTCAAAGAAATTATGGTTCTATTTGGTCTTGAAGCATTTTCACAACATTCTTAACCAATTTTTTCAAATGTTTAGACTTATTTTAATCTGAATTTTTATTCAAATCGCTATTAAAATTGATTAAAACAGCATTCATACATCAGTAAAGTAGTGTGGATGATAATGGAAAACAGCGAAAACTGATTGAATGGTTTGTTCAAGCTCAATTTTTCTAAGCACCTTTTCTGTAAAGGATAAAATTTTCTACACGCTTGTCTTTGTTCGTAAATTGTTGAAATAAAGAGTATTTCATGTTTAAATGGAAGCAGAAAGGGTCAGAAACCAGCAATGTAGAATTTTGAAATCAGTCCCTGCTTTGTGCTGCCCTCTTGCCTATAGCAGCAATTTTTTGAACTATACTTGTGACGTCACAATTCTTTTTGATTTGCAGAATGCAGATGAGACACAGCCGCCATCTTAGATCTTGTTATTGTTAAGTCTTGTGTTCTGGTTCTAAATAGCTGTTTATTACTAAAAAATTGCGATTCAAAGTCCAGTTTTACTAAAAATCACTTCTAATATGATTTTTCTACAAACATCAACATTAAAAATAGTGAACAATCGTTGAATAATCACATACTGTGAAATGAAACTTTGATTAGGCAAGATCGTCGTAACTAGGATTTGATTACCTGATTTTGTAAGTATTTAATTGATTCAAAGTTTTGTTTTATTAAAATAATGTTATTTCATTAGTAAATCAACATTATTTATACTGGAAACTATTCTTTCCGGAAAATAACCCCAAAATTGTTATCAAATTAATCACTCCTATTACATTGCGTATGCACTTGTGCTACAATCTCGATTTTATGAGTTTGTAATTAATTTTTTATAATTCATGCTTAAATCTTATTGTAATATGTATTTTAAATCCTATTAAATCTATTTTTAGAAAGTTTTTGGGTTAGTTTTTATTTTTATGAAGTTATCTCTTAATGTGTCTGGCGTAGTCCAGGTTACAGGCTAGGTTGGGTTTGGTTGGTGCGGAAGCTTCAACCAGTCAAAACATCAATATAATCAAAAATATTGATTTTTATCACTTTATAATATTTAACTCCATGTTATAACATTGATATTTTTTGTTTGGTTTTTCATTTTTCAAATTTTTACATCTTTTTTCATAGTGCACGGAGCTTGTATTAGTATGTAACCGGTTTATAACTGTAAATTTCTCATCAGAAATGTTACTTCTCCATGTATGTATACCAAGCCGTGATCTTTAGAGAATTAATAATTTTTTCTTGAAATCTATTAATTTTATTTACACTTTCAGACTCTGAATATTAAGGAATCCATTGGAGCGGATTGAAGCTTTGAAAGTTGGAAGATAACCACGAAATATACATGGCTTTAAACCGAAACACAGATCCAATTCAAATTAAGGTACCTAATTTACTTTATTTTGATATTTGTGATGAATTTACACAAATATATTTCCCATTGTCTCTTCTCTCCAATATTTTTTCTTGTTTAATACTAACTTACCTAGATTTAAGAAACGGCATTTCAAAGATTTGGATTACAGAGAAAGGCGTGCAGTGATCTGTTGCATTTTTCTCATATTTTCTTTGTTCTAAATAAAACACTTCAATAAAAAATGATGGATTTAATATAACTGATGATTGATTCAAATGAGAAAAAATCTACAGATCATTTGCTCAGGACAAATCTCTCCATGCGCTTTGACATGTCTCTAGTTGTAAGTTATCTTCTAGTTTCATTCCTAATTGAAATAGGACCCCCATATTGGAGAGAATAAAAATTGTATTCAAACGATTATAGACAAGATTTTGGTTAGTCTAAAAATGAATCCTTAGTGACAGTTTCACAAAAGCCGGTTAAGTTTTAATCATGACTAGCAGGTAACCCGTGCTTCACAAGGGGCTATTTTAAAACTTGACATAATGAAATCTTGAAGAATTGAAAGTAGGGCTATAACCATCATCAGTTAAGAATTTATATGCACAATTTCAAGTTAATCAGTTGCATAGTTGAGACGTGATAATGTGTCAAACATAATTTTCCTATCCCGTTCGTGTATAAGCCAGCTATTTACTTCATTAAAGTATAGATTAATTTCTTGAGAAGCCCACTTTAAAAAAAACAAAAAAAAACATTCCCTGATTGGCTCTCGTGGAATTAACTATGGTTAAATTTGACCGGCTTTTGTGCAACGGTGAGGTGGGGCATGTGTATAATGATATCCTCCAATAGTTATTTCATTAATAACCCTTTTTGATTCGGTTCGAATCCTTCAAATAGCTAGCAAACACTGTGAAATTCAACATAACTTCATATTTAGTGGGATATAAGATGATTGAAGAAAGACGGGGCATATATTGTTGTCTTAGAAGTTGGGGCATGAGTATTCTGGTGTCCTCCAATAGTTATTTCATGAATAAACCTTTTCGATTTGGTTCGATCCCTTCAAATAGCTAGCAAACACTGTGAAATTCTGCATAACTCCATATTTAGTGGGATATAAGATGATTGAAGAAAGACGGGACATATATGTTGTCTTAGAAGTTGGGGCATGAGTATTCTGATGTCCTCCAATTGTTATTTCATTAATAACCCTTTTTGTTTTGGTTCTATTCCTTCAAATAGCCAGCTCATTCTGTAAATTTGACATATCTCCATATTTGTGGGATATGAGGTGATTGAAGGAAGACGAGGCATATATTGTTGTCATAGAAGTTGGGGCATGAGTATTCTGATGTCTTCCAATAGTTATTTCATTAATAACCTTTTTGTTTTGGTTCTATTCCTTCAAATAGCCAGCTCATTCTGTAAATTTGACATATCTCCATATTTGTGGGATATGAGGTGATTGAAGGAAGACGAGGCATATATTGTTGTCATAGAAGTTGGGGCATGAGTATTCTGATGTCTTCCAATAGTTATTCATTAATAACCCTTCTCGATTTGGTTTGAATCCTTCAAATAGCTAGCTCATTCTGTAAATTCGACATTACTCCATATTTAGTGGGATATAAGGTGATTGAAGGAAGACGAGGCATATATTGTTGTCTTAGAAGTTGGGGCATGAGTATTCTGATGTTCTCCAATAGTTATTTCATGAATAACCCTTATTGATTTGGTTCGATTCCTTCAAATAGCTAGCTCATTGTGTAAATTCGACATTACTCCATATTTAGTGGGATATAAGGTGATTGAATAAAGACGGGTCATATGTCGATGTCTCCACAGTTGGGGGATGAATATATTAAACTCCTCAAAAATATATTTCATATATAATCATTTCTGACTAGTTTCGTTTCAATCTAATAGGTATCGTAGCGCTCACCGTAATACTCAACTAACCTTTATATTTTATAGGATAGCTGCTGTATTAGCGTAATCAGTTCATAGTTCATTTTTTAATAGTATATATCTTGAGGACATACCTCTCGTATAGTGTTCCATAAGAGGCAATGCATCCTTTCTACAAGCAAAATAAATCCGTGGCGTTTATTCTGCTGATATGGTTGGGGCCTCAATGCTTTCAAATCAATCAATCTTCACCGTCTTCCAACCATCTAGGGTTGTGTGGCAGAGAGGACCTGAAGTCCTAACTTCGCCCTTAATTATGAAAATCAATTAACCAATCTTCAATCATCTCACTCCGTTGTAGCGATGCTTGAAGTATGTTTTTTCAAAGATGTAGCTGTCGCTTCTCCCAATGCAAATCTATGCTACGCTGGTTTGAAATTGACAGACTGATCAACATTAGGAGATAAATGAGCTACGTCTTTTAAAATAAATGTTTCAAGCTGCGCTACGTGAGATGTCCTTTAGACCACAGCCATAGAGAAAAGATAGCATAAGAAGATATCCCATGGTATAAGACGTTTATGTTGCAAATGTGAGTGTTAACTGAAGCCGATAGTCCTAGTAGTTGTTTTTAGTGAAGCTATGTGACGCTGGTAGTCTCTCATACTGTGCCCTTCTTAAACTCTTACACTCCCAACAACACACTAATAATAGACAGTGTATAGGGTGTCTATGTTGCAAATGTGAGTGTTAACTGAAGCCGATAGTCCTAGTAGTTGTTTTTCGTGAAGCTATGTGACGCTGGTAGTCTCTCATACTGTGCCCTTCTTACACTCTTACACTCCCAACAACACACTAATAATAGACAGTGTATAGGGTGTCTATGTTGCAAATGTGAGTGTTAACTGAAGCCGATAGTCCTAGTAGTTGTTTGGTGAAGCTATGTGACGCTGGTAGCTCTCATACTGTGCCTTCTTCACTCTACACTCCAACAACACACTAATAATAGACAGTGTATAGGGTGTCTATGTTGCAAATGTGAGTGTTAACTGAAGCCGATAGTCCTAGTAGTTGTTTTTTGTGAAGCTATGTGGACGCTGGTAGTCTCTCATACTGTGCCCTTCTTACACTCTTACACTCCCAACAACACACTAATAATAGACAGTGTATAGGGTGTCTATGTTGCAAATGTGAGTGTTAACTGAAGCGATAGTCCTAGTAGTTGTTTTTGGTGAAGCTATGTGACGCTGGTAGTCTCTCATACTGTGCCCTTCTTACACTCTTACATTCCCAACAAAACACCTAATAATAGACAGTGTATAGGGTGTCTATGTTGCAAATGTGAGTGTTAACTGAAGCCGATAGTCCTAGTAGTTGTTTTTGGTGAAGCTAAGTGACGCTGGTAGTCCTCATACTGTGCCCTTCTTACACTCCAACAACACACTAATAATAGACAGTGTATATGGTGTCTATGTTGCAAATGTGAGTGTTGACTGAAGCCGATAGTCCTAGTAGTTGTTTTTGGTGAAGCTAAGTGACGCTGGTAGTCTCTCATACTGTGCCCTTCTTACACTCTTACACTCCCAACAACACACTAATAATAGACAGTGTATAGGGTGTCTATGTGAATTTAGACAATTCAGTTATTGCTTTGGAGCAGATGAAAAGCCAAATAAATGTCATGGAGTACCTGAATTATTTGGATTAGTCTATCTAAATTTGTAATTTATACTTTGCAAGTTTATTTTGGAATGAAATTCTATCAGAATTATGCATGAAAAACTAACCTTACAACTGTGACATAACCTAAAACTGTTTAAGAAAAATAATACAAGGATCATTATTATCATCGATCATGGACTAGGCTTGTAAAGCCTGTTCCGGTGTCCACCGCTTCCTCGGTCTTCCGACGTCCCTTTCCCATCCAACTGCAACTTCCAAGCTTGTAGTGGAAGACGAGTTGGTGGCATAGACATAGGTGATTTGTCCACTTCATTCTGTATTTTTAATGATTGCTGTTAGTGGTTGCACATTGCACTCACTTCGAATTGTTTCACTACTTAGTAACGATCAATCATCTAATTTAGTTGTTGCTCATTGGAATGTTCAAGGTTTGATAAATAAATTGGATGAACTCACAAGTTTCAACTGCAAATTTGATGAAGACATATTATGTGTTTCTGAACATTGGTTGGATTCAAATGATCTGACTGAGATTGAAATTAGTGGCTTTACATGCATCAGCGCATATTGCAGGCCTACAGGGCAAAGAGGTGGATCTTTGATCTGTGTTAAGTCATCCTTAATTGCAGTTGAAATTCCATATTTGGTTGAATTATCCGTTGAAAGGGTTTGTGAGATTTCAGCTGTGTTGATTGAGCAATATAATGTTATTTGCATTGAAATTTACCGTGTTCCTTTAGCGAGTAATTTTGAGGCTTTCATAGAAACGCTTCTCGGCATGCTTGATGTTTTAAATAGCAATAATAGTACTAATGCTAGCATTATCCTCTGTGGGGATTTCAATGTAAATTTGATGATAGATTCTAACTACAGTATGGTCTTAAAAAATTTGCTGTCAAGTTTCAATCTCAATTTAACAATCAATGAAGTTACTAGACCAAGTGAGTATAATAATTTTAGACCGATTTCTATCATTCCAGTTATTTCTAAAATCTTTGAGGTAATTTTGTATTGTCAGATTGTTGAGTTTTTTGAAAATAACTCATTGTTCTCCGATAGTCAATTTGGGTTCAGACCTAATAGAAGCACAAATACAGCTATATCTGAATTCATGGAAAACTGTATCTATTCTATTGATGAGAAGTGTAATCTACTAGGCAGCTTCTATGACATGAGCCGAGCTTTTGATACAATATCTCATCCCATCTTATTACAAAAGCTCAAATTCTATGGTTTTGATGACATGTCAACCAATTTAATTGCCTCTTACTTGAGTGATAGATTCCAATCTGTTTTTTATGATGGCTGTTTTTCTAATTATTTAAAAGTGTTATCAGGTGTTCCACAGGGTTCCACACTAGGTCCTATCCTCTTCATTATATATGTTAATGATCTTCCTGCAGCAATCAGTTGTAAAAATGTAAAACCATTTATGTTTGCTGATGATTTAGCTGTTCAAATAAAAAATAATGGTCTTTCTGGTAGCTTACATACGGTTAATGAAATAATTGAAGATTGGACAGCTTCTAATTCATTGTGTCTTAATAAGGACAAAACTCAACTTTTGGAATTTGGATTTAGATTGCAACCTGACAATGCAAAGTTTCTCGGTATTACAGTTCAAAGCAATTTAAAATGGGGCTTACACATCAAAATATTATGTGGCAAACTGTCGAAGGGAATTTTTATGTTAAATAGATTAAAGTTCATTGGTGAAAAAGATCACCTGGTATTTTTTTAAATCTTTTCCACCAATCATGTATTAGATTCTAGGCCTACACTGCGACGTTGCAATATCGTAGGCCGCGGCCTTGTATTAGAGGAGGCTATGGCCTTACCCTTTATGTTCAGTGAATGACTCCACAAATTTAAAGGATTGCCTGCAATTTATATTTCAATCTGAATGTTATTATCAATTTCATATTCATCATATTGATAATAATAATATAACAATAATAAATTATTATTATCCAATCCATTTTTCTGCTCCCAAATACATAATAATAGATTCCATTATAATTGTAAACCACCTTGTATTCAGCCATGTCTGTTAACATTCAGCAAGTACCTAAAAAAGTATGATGAGCTGATCAGTGAATGAACCAGATATGACATATTTTGTTTCCTGATCAGTTAGACCACAGAATTAATAATAGCAACCATAGAATTAATAATAGAATTAATATAGGAGTTTTCTCTTTTGTTTCCTGATCAGTTAGACCAAACAGTGCTTCATTTAGTGTCACGTTCACTTACCGATCAGTATCTGCTAAAGTCTGTGAGATTTTACTTTTAACATGAAGAGGAGAAACCCATTTCTCCTTCCACAGTTTGTAGCATAGACAGAGATGGTCATCCTGTGTGCATTTGGATGCACCGTGTCATTTCGCTTTACATTCTTGTGATGAACACATCTCCATAATCACACCAAACCAATATACCTGCTGCCAGTAAACAATTTTGGAACACAATGCCAGGCAATAGCTGGTGGGGAGTATTGGCGCAATGCGTTAGAATGCTGCTAGGTAGTGGGAGTGATTAGTGAAGGATAGAGCATTGGACATCTCCATCTTTGAGAAAGAACAGTGTAAAAGTAATATTTCACAGACTTCAGTGTGTGAATTTCCAACAGCAAGTCAGCAATTGATAGTTTGCTAGTATGTAAAATATTTAATAGAATTATCATAGTTCTCTGGTGATATTCATTTGTCCAGAATTCAAGTGTGCTAAAAAAGCTGCAAAAACATAACATTCTGTTATTTGTGTTATCATCTAAAAAGATCCTAACATTTAGGACCGAATTCACCAAAACAAAAACTTGGTTTGAGGTCCAGTTGATTCTCAATAAAAAAAATCATGTTACAAATCCAATTCAAAATCATCTGACTTGAAACATACTGTCGCTCAAACCTAGTTTTCGTTTTTGGTGAATTTGGGCCATAGAATCATGATATCAACATAATAAGGCCAATCAAAAGGAAGAACCTAACATTCCTTTTCATCTCTACAACATAATTAAACAGACCTTTTATGCTATGTTCATCTTATTTTTCAATGAGACAAATTGAAATCCAGCCAATCTGGGATACTCCATTTTCTTCTGTTGATGGGGCACTTGTGATATGTTCAAGACATGCACTTGCTCACTTGTACCTCAAGTTACATCCAACTTATGCTTCTAAGGCCTTCATAGACCTCTGTAAATAATAGTAGTCTCTAAAAATAATATGCCTACTATTGGATTTTATGTGTATTTGTTGCAGATGGCGACAGTTACTGTTAAAAAGGAAAAGGAGGAGGATGAGGATGATAGAAGCCAGCAACCAGATGCAGTGGAAGATGATTGCGGCCAACAAAGTTATCTAATCCCTGGCTACAACATGATCTTCATCAAAGAGGGTCCATATGGTGAGATGAATTCTATTACTAACAGATTCTTGATTGACCTGACCAGGGTCTACCTCTGTTGCTTGGGTGATTAGATTGTGGCCAGCTTTCTCACATAAAGTGTTTCAATGTTTGGGAGTGGAACTCCTGTGTAAACGCTACTCCTGAATGGGCTGTCTGCCACATATCAACCACGCACATGTACAGAACAAATGTGCAGTGTGTTAGATGAAATGTGTTTAGACTATTCCATAAAATTGCATAAATATCAATCTAAAGAGGTTCTCCTACAACTTGTTATAGATTTGAAGGTATCCCATTTTATTAATTACCTCTGTTAACTTTTTCCAGTATCACTGTCTCTGTGCAACTACAATCATTGTTCTATTATACTAAAGAACTTTGCTGAAGCATATTATTGGCTTATCATCCCTTACCTACATCCCTCGCTTGTGCAACAACACCACAACAAACATCTCAAATATGTCTTGGAATAGATGGTGAAGAGGTAGTTAACCCACTCTTAGTAGCAGAGCTTCTCAATGGCTACTTTACAGATGTTGTAGGGGAGACACTCAAGCACAACAATAAACCCACACAAGATGACGAAAGTATAGACACAAAAAATCAAGAGGGAACTGACGCTATTAGATTCTGCAGACTAGAGCCAACCAACTATGAAGAGATAGAGAATGTCATTAACACCCTGAAATCAAAAGGATCAAGTGGAGTGGATGAATACTCACCACAAATTGTGAAACACTGTGCAGACGAACTGATCCCACCTCTAGTAACCATTATAAACAAATCATTCTGCTCTGACCAATTCCCATCTCTGCTCAAGATAACAAAGGTCTACCCAAAACACAAAAAGGGGTCAAAAACTGAAATGAAGAATTATCGTCCAATATCTTTGGTATCCACATTCTCAAAAATTATAGAAAAGATTGTCTTACTTAGATTACTGACATACTTGAACACCCAATCTCTGATAACCACCAGACAGCATGGCTTCCAAAAGGGAAATCAACAACATCCGCAATCATCAGTCTTATTGAACACATTATTGATTAAATAGATAATGAAAAGACTATATCAGCACTTCTACTGGATTACAGCAAAGCATTTGACTGCTTGGGACATGACATAATTGAGAAAAACTGAAACTACTAGAAGTTAATGGAACAGCACACAAATGGTTAATGAGTTGCCTATCATGCAGAACACAACTGGTTGAGATCAAGGGCACAATTCATGGATTAACAAGGCCATACCAATCCAAACCACTACCTGTTGCAAGAGGAGTCCCACAAGGGTCAGTTCTTGGACCAGTTCTCTTCATTCTCTTTGTCAATGACTTCCCTGCACTCATAGAGGATCAAAACACAAAATGCATAATGTATGCCGATGATACAACACTTTTAGTCTCAAGCAACACGGCTGAGGGATTGATCACAAATGCTGCCAACTCTCTACAGAAAACTCAAGAATACTGTAATGTCAACGATCTTGTTATGAATGCCTCAAAAACAATTGAAGTTAATTTCAGTAGAAGAGGGGTCCAATTAACAAACTCATGCAGCATAGATAAGGACAAGGTTGAATTTTTGGGCATTACAATAGACAGGGGCCTATCATGGAATGCACATGTAGATTCAGTATGCAAGAAACTAGGCTCAGGAATCTATGTGGTAAGAAGAGTGAAGTGTATTGCAACACGGAAGCGGCAAAAGCAGCATACCATGCCCTGGTAGAGTCCTACCTGAGATATGGGCTTATTGTGTGCGGGGGGATCGTCTGCGGGCAATCTAAAGAGGGTTCTCACACATCAGAAGAGGGCTATGAGAGTGCTGGCAAGTCTCAAACAAAGAGAGACATATCGAGATGCCTTCCGTCATCTGGGCATCATGACGGTGACTAACATCTACATCATGGAAGTCATCACCCATGTTAGCCAACTAAATCTCCAGAGAGGCACAGATGTTCATAAATACGTTACTCAGCAGGCAGACAACTATGTACTCCCAAGGCACAGGACTGCAATCTTCGAAGAGAAACCTTCATATGTGGGCAGAAAACTGTGAAATCACCTACCGGAGAAAATAAAGAGGCTGGATTGTGTGACATTGAAAAAAAGACTTAGTGAGTTTCTTGAAACAGGAGACACAGACTGGCAATGAAAAAATATAATTGTAAAATACAAACAATCAAATATATATGACTAGCCGTCAGGCTCGCTTCGCTCGCCATATCCGTCTAGCCAGGGGGCTCCGCCCCCTGGACCCCCGACTGGATCGTCCATGAATGAGATTAGCAGGCTCGCTTCGCTCGCCTGCATTTTTATCATGTTAGGACAATCCAGTCGGGGGTCCAGACTAAACGTCTGGCTAAACGGATATGGCGAGCGAAGCGAGCCTGACGGCTTGTAATATAATATTCCCAGGATTGAAGTAGCAGTGCCCAATCAATTTTTCCGCGATAAATGCATTTAAATCTTCAACTTGGTGCCAACCTAACAAAGTCAACTCAACTAATGCCAACCTGACAAAATTATTAATTTAGTTGCCAGTTAACAACTGTTTCGAAGAGGTACTCTATCTATATAGTTCTATAGTAACATATGATATGGAAATTTCAATTATAATTAAGAGATTGGGAGAAGAACAATATATATGCTAAAAGACGAACTTTAACCCTTAAAAACAACCCTTAAAGTTGAATATTGCCAAAAGATTTCTTAGTGCGCCTCTAAAGGGCCAACTGAACATACTTACCAAATTTGAACGTTTTTGGTCCGGTAGATTTTAGTTATGCGAGTGAGTGAGTCAGTCAATCAGTCAGTCAGTCAGTCAGTGAGTGCCATTTCGCTTTTATATATAAATTATATATATATTTTTTTTATTCTTGACAACCATTGCTATTCTTGAAGAATATGTAATAAAGAATTTTGACTAGAAAAAAAATCATTGTGCTATTATACTAAAGAACTTTGCTAAAGCATATTATTGGCTTATCATCCCTTACCATCCCTGGCTTGCTGGCTGTTTTGAGGTAATCTGTTAAGCAGTGTTGGCTGGTGAGTAGGCTCTCGAACATTGTTCTTTTGAATGTTTATAAAATTCTGACATGTCACATGCTGTGCGAGCTCTGCTCGACTATACAGCTTCATGTGACAAAAATTAAACAAAACTACAGTTATAATCACGTTATTAAGTCAGCACCTGAGTAACATATGTTGTTAGATAAAGCAGATTACTCTAACCTTCTATAACTCTGCTCTATTTCTAAATCATTAGTAAGCTATGAATAAATATGATTTAATGAACTACCAAAATATGTTATCAAAAATGTAATCCACTATTTAATGGTGACCAAATTATTATTGAATAATTTTTATTGAACGAAAATCCTAATTAAATGCTGCAAATCACCCCAAATACCTATTACTAATGTTGACAATAGGGTTAACAGCTAGATGGAGATTCAATGAGAGCTACCACCAAAAATATTGTGAGCCCGGGAATTGAACCTGGTACTTTCCAATTGCTAGTCAGAAATGCTTACCCTTACACCAAACAGGCAATCTCTGGATAGCAGCACTCATTTTATACTAAGCCATAGCAGCCAGCCAGTATACAGATGGAAATTTTTGCAGATGGCGTTTATTTTCTTGACAACTAATGTATATTATTGATGTTTATTATAATCAATAATTAATATTATATTGGCTGGGAGGACTTGGATCAAAGTTACCTACTATGGAAGGCGGATGTAAAACAAAATTGTTTGATCTGTTGTCCTATCATTTCCACTCACTATAACGTTAATGACACTAATATCCTGTATTATATCCTATAATATCCTGTTTTCATATTTTAAATGTTGCATTATTGATGATTGCAGATGAGCAAGAAGCTGGAGGAACTGCAGTGAACAGTGAACCAGAGATGTGGCATTCAAACTGCAGCACATCTGGCCAAGACTACACAACAGAAGAGGGTGGACTGAATGAGCATGCCATCTCTCCAATGGAAAAGTGCACTGAGTCATCTGTGGCTGGCAAAAAGACCAAGCTCCACAGCTGTGCTCACTGTAGCTATAAAACACCAATTCTGCTAATTTGAAGAGACACATTCGGAACACACTGGGGAAACACCGTTCAGCTGCGAGTTTTGTGACTACAAAACTGCTCGTTCTTGTCTTTTGAAAGAACATATAACAACACATACTGGAGAAAAACCTTACATCTGTGACTTTTGCGACTACAAAAGTGCTAAGTCAGAAGGTTTGAAGAGACATATCAGAACACATACTGGAGAAAAACCTTTTAGCTGTGAGTTATGTGACTTCAAAAGCTCTCAGTTATGTCATTTGAAAAGTCATATGACACACATACTGGAGAAAAACCATACAGCTGCGAGCTTTGTGAATTCAAAAGTGCTAGTTCAAGTTTTGAAAAGACACCACATCAGAACCATACTGGGGAAAAACCTTTCAGTTGCGAGTTTTGTGACTACAAAACTGCTCGTTCTTATCTTTTGAAAGAACATATAACAACACATACTGGAGAAAAACCTTACATCTGTGACTTTTGCGACTACAAAAGTGCTAAGTCAGATGGTTTGAAGAGACATATCAGAACACATACTGGAGAAAAACCTTTTAGCTGTGAGTTATGTGACTTCAAAAGTTCTCAGTTATGTCATTTGAAAAGTCATATGAGCACACATACTGGAGAAAAACCATTCAGCTGCGCGCTTTGTGACTTCAAAAGTGCTAGGTTAAGTAGTTTGAAAAGACACCACATCAGAACACATACTGGAGAAAAACCTTTCAGCATGGAGTTTTGTGACCTCAAAAGTGCTACGTTAGGTAATTCGAAAGCACATACCAGAACACATGCAGCAGAAAATCTTTTCAATGCATTATGGATGATTTCAGATCAGCAAGAGGCTGAAGGAAGTGCAGGGAAGAGCGAACCAGAGATGTGGCCTCCAATCTGCAGCACATC
>NW_024091090.1:0-22756 GCF_014356525.2 Nilaparvata lugens | reverse complement strand
TCAGCATGGAGTTTTGTGACCTCAAAAGTGCTACGTTAGGTAATTCGAAAGCACATACCAGAACACATGCAGCAGAAAATCTTTTCAATGAATTATGGATTATTTCAGATCATCAAGAGGCTGAAGGAAGTGCTGGGAAGAGCGAACCAGAGATGTGGCCTCCAATCTGCAGCACATCTGGCCAAGACTACATTACCAAGACGTAGTCATCCTTTCAATGTCCTTCAGCGAGTTATCCCAGGGACCTAGTGCAATCGAGTTTTCATATCATAAACCTACTGTGTTCCACATTTTGTGAGAATCGTTAGAGCCGTTTTTGAGATCCAGTCACATACAGATATATAAACACCTAAACATATGAACAGAAATTGCTCGTTTAATAGTATAGGATAATCACCTTCTATACTATAATTTAATTGTATACTTTCTATACTCACTGATCTGGTATACTATAAACATTCTATACTCACTGATGTAGTTCGATCATTGTATTAATTTTACAGCTCGAGTTCGGTCGAAGTCATCAAAATGCAAAATCAGCAATATTGTGACGTGTTGCCGCGTTGATAATGCTGACGTGGTTGTTGGAGCCGAATGCTGATTTGCTGACTCAGCAGATGCATTGCAGTCCGCAGCTGTTGAATTCTTGCCGTGAGGCTGAATATTTTGCTAATCATTTTGGCGCATATTTATCGTGAATTTGTGATAAGGCAGGACTGCATTTGAAATCAACTGATAACACTCTATCGGGGCTGATACGTTGATACGTTCTGCATGATAACCGGAGGGGATATGGAATAACAAAGTGGGATAAAAAATAAAAAGAAATCTAATAAAATCAGAACTGTTTTATCAGTTAACTGATTAGTTTACTTATATATACTTCCATTCACCTTCTTGGTTTCGATAGGTGCAATTCTCTTCATCACTTACACTCTAACGCTCTTACGAGCGTTAGCGAGTTCACACTTTTGTCTCAACCCTCAACTTGTGAAGTGTCAAACTTAAAATGAAGGAGATTAATTGATTAATTGACCGATGCGAAGCTGATGTCTTATTACCGCACTTACAGTCGTATTATTGTACGATTTCAATACAATTTTATATACAAGTATAAAACAAGGCGCGTCGACGTATGTATAAGATTTTTTTTTTTGAAATTTCGCACTTTAAGGATAATACAAGGAGACTCTTCTAACGTCAATATTACCATAGAAATCAGACTATAGAATTATTCATCATGAATCAGCTGTCGAGACGATTATTATCTGCTCTAGAACATAGGTTTCCCATAGTTGAGTAGGTTAATTTCCGAAAAAATGCAATTTATTTATATTTGTAGTAAATTTCATATAAATTTTATCTTTGAATATTATGTACATCCGATTGATTAGATTGTTAATTTGTATATTAATGGAAATAAAATTTATTGACCGAACAAAGTGAGGTCTAAGATTCAAGTCGACGGTTTGGCATTTCTCTTAATGTTTAAATGTTTTTATGTTTATATATTTATATGTTGCGCATTTACGGCGAAACACGGTAATAAATTTTCATGAAATTTGACATGTTCCTTTTTCAATTGCGCGTCGACGTATATAGATGGTTTTTGGAAATTTTGCATTCAAGGATAATATAAAAGGAAAAAGGAGCCTCCTTCATACGCCAATATTAGAGTAAAAATCAGACTATAGAATTATTAATCATAAATCAGCTGACAAGTGATTACACAGATGCATGGAGAAGCCAGTCTATTACTGTATATGTATAAGGTCTATAGTTTCAATCAAAGACATTAAAGAGGTATGCATCTTCAAGCTGGAGGATGTAACACCAAAGTTATTAACAAAATGGTTATAAACTAATCCTTATAGATTCTATCAGATTGAACGGAAGCTGACAAACACATATGTTCATCATGTGTATGATAAGTTATGTTCAATCTAATATAATCTAAAAGGATTGGGTTATGACATTTCAAATAAATTTGGTCTGATCGCAGCTTTAAGGTCTTTGGTTTCAATATTTTTTTTGCAGTTATGGTATTAATGGAGTGTCCATCAGTATCAATATTCTCACATTCGAAAAAACTAATTTAATAGGTGAATAAAAATAAACAAAAGAACTAAATAATACTGGAGAAATTATAATATTTTTGATTCTAAAAGAATAATTTTCATCAGATAGAAAGATCATCACGGAACTGGATGAATTATATCATATGGAATACAAATTCAAACGTGAACTGAGTTTGTTAAAATTTAAAACAGTTGACATCTGGTACTTGTGGATGAGGTCTACTGTTCACAGAACTACTAGTTTGTATTGTATTGTATTGTATTAATTGCATGCAATGATGCATGCAATATTAATATCTCAATGTAACTTAGTGAAAAAATGAGCTGTTGTGTGCACTATTAGTTGCATGCAATGGCTCATGCAATCAATAACTCAAAGTAACATATTATTTTCTCTCGACATTTCTCTGCTTTCAACTCGAGCTGTTCCTGTTGCCAGTACGTCTTGAAGGATATTAGCTTTTGATGTTAGCATTATTGATACACAAACCCAACAGCCATTAGTCGTTTTCACACCGATATCTCACCGACACGACATACAGACAGGACAGAATTCACTCTGATGGACAGTATGGACAGAGGAGGCTGTGGTCTATAACTGCGCGAGGTCTACTGTTCACAGAACTACTAGTATTATGATGTGCTTGACTGCTAGGTCTCGATAGACCCATTGCACAAGGAGAGAGTTATGATTATCCTGAAAGTTAATGATGAGATAAGAAACATCTAAAGGTGCGTACAGATATACACGCCGCGAACATGAGCAATTCACTTTTAATCAGCTGATGCCAAGCTTTTTATATCTGTATCTTACTGTTTCTGTAAAAATACAGATATAGTCAGCTGATTAAAAGTGAATTGCTCATGTTCGCAGCGCGTATATCTGTACGCACCTTTAGATGTTTCTTATCTCATCATTAACTTTCAGGATAATCATAACTCTCTCCTTGTGCAATGGGTCTATCGAGACCTAGCAGTCAAGCACATCATAATACTTGGTAGTTCTGTGAACAGTAGACCTCGCGCAGTTATAGACCACAGCCTTCTCTGTCCATACGCACCTTTAGAATCGTATAGTAGAACATACATTTCCCATTATTGATAGTTAAGATAATAAATTCGAGCCTATCTAGTCTATGCTAGAATGTACGATTGATAAAGTTATTATGAAAAAAAACAAGAAATCATCACAAAAAATCGACGTAACGAGAGAGAAAGGTAATCTATAATCTATACTGTATAATAAAGGAAAGAACTGGCTTAAGCATGTACGGGATAGGAAAATTATGTTTGACGCATCATCACGTCTGAACTACTCAACTGATTAACTTGAAATTTGGCATATAAATTCTCAATCAACCGAGGATGGTTAAAGGTCTATTTTCAATTATTCAAGATTTCATTACGTTAAGTTTTCAGTTAGTCGAGAGCGAAGAAACGATAAGGAATATTAAAAAAATGAAGAGAGAAAGAAAGGAGAGGAGAGAATTGAAGAGAGAATGCATTTGGCATTTGATAGCGGGCGCATTAATCAATGCATACCAGATTGTCTTTCAATGGTGGGACTAGACTCAAATTGTCAGCATCTCTAATGATTCTCATCAAAGCCTCCCATTCATCCAATACTGACTGTTCAAATTTGAATCATCCACCGCGTTTCCATATATACCAGCTTGGGGTTCAAATTCACACCCTACCTTACTTACCCCCCTGTATTTCCACTACTCTAACCCACCCCCTCTTTCACTATAGTGAGGTCCACGTTATTATGGCAGTGGAGAAAGATAGGAGAACATCATTGCCGATCCTCCGTCTTGCCAATGCCTTCTATAGAGGGCAGCTGATACAGGTTTATTAATGTAATACTGTTCATTCTTGTTTAATAAACTGATACAGGTTTAATAAGCTGATATAGGTTTATTAATGTAATACTGTTCATTCTTGTTTAATAAATGATACAGCTTCATAAGCTGATACAGGTTATTAATGTAATACTGTTCATTCTTGTTTAATAAACGATACAGGTTTCATAAGCTGATACAGGTTTATTATGTAATACTGTTCATTCTTGTTAATAAACTGATACAGGTTTAATAAGCTGATACAGGTTTATTAATGTAATACTGTTCATTCTTGTTTAATGCACTAGATACAAAACGTTTAACCCATAACTGATACAGGTTTATTAATGTACTACTGTTCATTCTTCTTTAATAAACTGATACAGGTTTAATAAGCTGATACAGGTTTATTAATGTAATACTGTTCATTCTTGTTTAATAAACTGATACAGGTTTCATAAGCTGATACAGGTTTATTAATGTAATACTGTTCATTCTTGTTTAATAAACTGATACAGGTTTCATAAGCTGATACAGGTTTATTAATGTAATACTGTTCATTCTTGTTTAATAAACTGATACAGGTTTAATAAACTGATACAGGTTTATTAATGTAATACTTTCATTCTTGTTAATAAATGATACAGGTTCATAAGCTGATACAGGTTTATTGATGTAATACTGTCATTATTGTTAATAAATGATACAGGTTTCATAAGCTGATACAGGTTTATTAATGTAATACTGTTCATTTGTTTAATAAACTGATACAGGTTTCATAAGCTGATACAGGTTTATAATGTAATACTGTTCATTCTTGTTTAATAAACTGATAAAGGTTCATAAGCTGATACAGGTTTATAATGTAATACTGTCATTCTTGTTTAAAAACTGATACAGGTTTCATAAGCTGATACAGGTTATTAATGTAATACTGTTCATTCTTGTTAATAAACTGATACAGGTTTATCAATGTAATACTGTTCATTCTTGTTTAATAAACTGATACAGGTTTCATAAGCTGATACAGGTTTATTGATGTAATACTGTTCATTCTTGTTCAATAAACTTGTGTAATAACTGTTCATTCTTGTTAAAAATAATCAGTGTTATTTTATTAAGTAAGAAATTATAATTTCAATAATTTCATAAAGAATTTTCATAATTAGGATGAAATATTTTGTTAATTAATTATCAATTATTCTACATTGTTAAAAGACGATATGGCAACAGAGCAAAGCGAGAAAGAGATAGCGCTATCCGTTCTGTTGAATGATAGACAAGGATAGTAATACCATTGCTGATCAAACACTGCCATTATAACGTGGACCTCACTAAACCCTAATTTACCCTCTCTTTCCCCACCCTCACCTGCACCTACTCACTCTTTCGCTACTCTAACTCACCCTCTCTTTCACTACCCTTACTTACCTCTCCACTGTCAATGAACCCCCTGTTTGGGAGCACTCTTTCCCATCCCACATCTCTCAGTTGGAAGCTCCAATCGACACTGAATATTCCATATTTTCATCAACATGCAAATCAGCCGAGTCAGCGATTCTGGAAGCGAAGCACCGTTAAATACGGTCGCACAGCCGAAGCCCACTGTTTTTCCAGCGTCGCTAATGAAGCGGAAAACGGCATCAGGCATCAGTTTCCCAGCTTTCCCAGCTGCTGCAGCAGTTTTCCCGAATTTTCCCAGCAATACAATTATTGTTAATTTCCAATGGAGCCGCCTGGCGAAAAAGTACGTGTTGGTTTTCCCGGCTGTGTTTACATTATGAGGATTTTTCCGGCCGGAAAATTCGGTGAACACTGCGATATTTTTGTCTCACATGTTGGGGAAATTTGTGACCTTGAGTGAGATGATGTTTTAAAACAACTGTCTCTGCTAGGAATACACTGTGTTATCATGATAATTATTTGATCAGAAAGGGGAAAAAATTGCTGTTTTTTATAAGTGTTTAAAATGTTTCTTTCATCTTGAACAGAATTTATTTGATCATGAAGAGGACAAAATTGTCGTTTAAAATGTTGCATCCACCTCATTGATCCGCCAACATGAGTTTTGAAAATACATGAAGGTACGAAATTCATCAGTGTAGCAAAATAATGGGAATTTTTCTATCTGGAGAACAAAAAGCTTGTAATATTTTCTTTCTTATTTGATATAATAATACTGTCCAATATTTACAACCGTTTCTGTGCTTGGATGATCTCAATATACTCCCACGTTCAATTTGTTGCTAATTACAATACTTTCTGGGACCTTGAACATGAAGTATTCAGCTTCATACTTTCTAGGGCCTTCAAATTTTAGTTACGATTAGCCGTCAGGTTCGCTTCGCTCGCCATATCCGTCTGGACCCCCGACTGGATCGTCCGAAAATGAGATCAGCGGGCTCGCTTCGCTCGCCTGCATGTAGACCTCAGCGGAACCTCTGTACCGAATTTGAACGTATTATGTCAACTTGATCTCGAAAAACACCTGTTACTATATCAGCGTATCTTTGGCGAACAAAATTCTTCCACCTCAGCTAAACCTGTGTACTGAATTTTTTTAATATATTTCCATCAATTATTGAAAAAGGTGAGGAAACGCAGAGAAGCTGAGAAAACGCTAATTTTGGCTAACTGGATAAATTGGTATTTAGGAGGTCCTGGATAAATGCATTTAAATCTTCAACTTGGTGCCAACCTAACAAAGTCAACTCAACTAAATGCCAACCTGACAAAATTTTTAATTTAGTTACCAGAACAACTGTTTCGAAGAGGTTCTCTTTATAGATTATAGTTCTATATTACAGATAGAATTGCAGAATTGCCTCATCACCTCCACCGCATTCAACGGTCGATAACTGTCATTA
Source organism: Nilaparvata lugens (assembly GCF_014356525.2). Taxonomy (NCBI): domain Eukaryota; kingdom Metazoa; phylum Arthropoda; class Insecta; order Hemiptera; family Delphacidae; genus Nilaparvata; species Nilaparvata lugens. The sequence continues at coordinate 15,970 of NW_024091090.1, read as the reverse complement.
TTGAGCCATCTCTATATCTGGTAAGATTTATGTGGTGAGTTGTGAATGATTCCTTCACAATGATAGGTCCTCTCTTTTTTTTCTCTCTTCTCCAACACACCCAAACACTAAGCCCATGGTTTTTTATATTTGTAACATTTTATTGTGATTTATTTGTTCGTAAATCTTTGTAATTTTGTTTTGTCTTGTTTTGTGTGTTTTTAATAAATAAATTGAAATTGATTCGATTGTTTATTCTTGTTGAACTTTTTTCCGTCAAGAAGATATATTTCTATGATGAAATAATAAATTTCCATGATAAAGAATGAATATTTCAGTGGTTGATAAAATTAATTATTGTATTTCCATAAAATCCACACATAGTTTGGCAATGTTGCGGTGGTAGAAGAGGATAGAGACATCTGCTTTGTCTAATGATGGACAAGGATAGCAAACCAATATTAATCAGGTGCCTACTTTGTGAATCTCACTATAAGTTCAAATATAAATTGCAATCATTGTCACACCTATTATTTGAAATTTAATAATAAATTTTAAATTTTATAATAGGTGTGACAATGATTACAATTTAGCTTTGAACTTACAGTAAGATTCACAATTTATTATTTAAAATTTAATAATAAATTTAATGATGAATTAAAAAAATCTGGTGTGGCGCACACACACAACTTTCCTTGCCATTATGAAAATTGATCACCAGAAGCTAGTGTTTCCGCGCATCTCATGTCTACTTATAAACAAAGATCTGAGACAGCTGGTGACAGGACAATAAAGCTGGGGACATACGAGGTCTGCTATCTCTCCATAGTGAATCATTTAATAGAATCAACAATTGCCAACAGTTTGCAATTAGATAATCACATTTTCTCGAACTTCGAGCTTATTTTCGATTTCATGTGAAAATGTTACTGAACATTAATTGTAGAGATTTTCATGCTCAATCTTTTCTAATATTTTTTTTTTTGTTTAAATTGTATCTGAAGCTTGATAATTAGGAATCTGAAATCAAACTTTGCATAGATGGGGCGGTGCTCCTGAAATTTTTACAGATATAGGACTTGTGGCAGTTGATAGAGCTTATCAATGACTATTCTAGGTACAAATTTGATCAGAATCGTTGAAGCCGTTTTCGAGAAAATCGTGAAAACCCCTGTTTTTGACAACATTTTTTCCATTTTAGCCGCCATCTTGAATTGCATTCAATCGAAATTGTTCGTGTCGGATCCTAATATTGTAAGGACCTTAAATTCTAAATTTCAAGTCATTCCGTTAATTGGGAGATGAGATATCGTGTACACAGACGTACATACACACACACACACACAACATACATACATACAGACCAATACCAAAACCACTTTTTTGGACTCAGGAGACCTTGAAACGTTTAGAAATTTACAAATTGGGGTACCTTAATTTTTTTCGGAAAGCAATACTTTCCTTACCTATGGTAATAGGACAAGGAAAGTGAAAAAATACCACATCAGATCATTAATTTTACTCACAATAATCAATACAATTCACCAGCTTCAAATCACCAATTGATTTTTCCCCGTTTAAACAGAGTTCAACTCAGCAGTCCGGAGTTAACTCTAGCCAATGTTTATTACTTTTTGTTTTCAACTGCGTACCACGTTTATAGTTCTCAGACTCTTGCACAATGTGCCAAGTGTTGAAGTGAAGAGCACATGAATTGAAGGGCTGCAAGCAGAATATGGGATGGCAGTTAGAAGCGAAATACTTGCTGAATACAGACTAGAAACAACCAGTAGCACTCTATGCTCCACATGTCTCCTTCCCTACCTCCTCCAAATCCTCCTCCTTCTCTTACAGACTAGAAACAACCAGCAACACTCTATGCTCTACATGTCTCCTTGCCCACCTCCTCCAACACATCCTCCTTCTCTTTTAATTCTTCTTCTTCTTCTGCTTCTTCTTTCTCTGCCTTCGTCTTCTTTTCTTCTTCTTCTTCTTCTTCTTCTTCTTCTTCTTCTTCTTCTTCTTCTTCTTCTTCTTCTTCTCCTTCTTCTCTTTCTTACGTTCTCAGTTTGTCGCGCCTCGGCATTACAAGTCAAGTATCGAAGCAAGCCAGCCAGCCAACGTCACAGAATCTGAATACAAAATTGGAGCACGCATTCACTTGGAGAACTACAGGCATTCAGACCAGACCTCCTCATTCTCACACTGAATGCTGTCACTGAGTCACAGAGTTACAGAATCACAGAGTAACTGAGTCACTGAATCTCAGAGTCACATAGTAACATAGTAACATAGAGTCACAGAGGCACAGAGTCACAGAATCACAGAGCTACAGAGTTAGAGTCACGGAGTCACAAAATCAATCAGAGCGACAGAGTCACAGCTTCATAGAGTCACAGAGTTACAGAATCACAGAGCTACAGAGTTAGAGTCACGGAGTCACAAAATCAATCAGAGTCACAGAGTCACAAAAACAATTAGAGTCAGAAAATCATGCAGAGTCACAGAGTCACAAAATCATTCAGAGTCACAGACTCAGAGAAACATAGAGTCACATCACACTCATAGAATGTACACACTATATGTATAAGATTCCAAGTGGAAGTTATTGAGTGAATAGTAGCACAGACACTACAATACAAGAGATTGTATCTGTGATAGTAAGAGTAAGGTGTAATAAATTTTAGTCAACTGCACGAAAATACTCCAATGAAAGCTAAGTACCTCCTCACCATATATAGTCATAAAAGGCAATTGGGCGAGCGAAGCCCGCCTCCCAGCCGGTGCGCGAAGCGCGGTGGCTGCTACCCAACACTATGCAGTCATAAAAGACGATTTGGCGTGCGAAGCCCGCCTCCCAGCCGGAGCGCGAAGCGCGGAGGCTGCTAACCCACCCTACTGGTTATTGAGTGAATAGTAGCACAGACAATACAATACAAGGGATTGTATCTGTGATAGTACTTGAGGTGTAATTTCAGTCAACCGCACGAAAATAGTCCAATGGAAGTACCTCCTCTCCCTTCCCACCACAACAATAGAAGTTGCCAAGTCGTCATGTGTCATACAAAGGACCTAACTATATTGGAATTGAATGGGACATGTCGAGACTTAGGCATAGTTTTGGTGTTGTCAAATTTTGCGAAATTGTAAACTTTTTATTCATAAAAATGTGTATAAATGACTGGATTTATCGATTAGACAACTCTGCATTGACTGCGCTGATAGATCAAAATATATATCCATGCTTGTGAATTACATGGAGAGACTGAAATTATGGTACGCACTACACTTCTGGTAACACAAATCTATATTTGGTGATTGAATAATATTTATAATGATTTATTTCTCATTATATGTATTTGGTAACACGAATTTCGTCTAAGTCTCTACTGGTTTCGCCAAACAGTCGATCGCGAGCTACCGGTAGCTCGTGGGGTAGTTTTTGGTAGCTCACAGAAATACTCGTGCAAAAGAAAGTCGTCCAGTTTGAATATAAACACTTTCCCAGTCTGAAGAAATTCAATGATGAGAAAAATCCTCCACAGCACCGCAGCAATAACAAAGATTACGTTACAATTCTTTCAGACTTGAGTCAACAGTTTGATCAACGATTTCAAGATTTGAAAAGCATATCGAATATGGTACAATTCATCAACTCTCTTCTGTAGATATCCATGCAGAAGATTTTCCAGTTTGTGTAGTAAAATATTTTGATGGGGATCAGGCTTCACCTGAAATTAAATTTCAGTGGATTTTCAAACTGATTTACAACTGGAAATATTTGGCTCAAGTCCCCAAAGGAAAATATCCAAATATTCTTCAAGTAGCATTGAGGTTGAAAGCTATGTTCAGCTCTACCTACTTGTGTGCGCATCTTTTTCAAGTATGAAATTCATAAAAAATCGATATAGTAACAGACTGACTGATGAACATTTGGACAACTGCATCATAATGGCGGCTACAACGTACACTCCAAACATCAAGAAAATACTTGATGAACAAGAAGAGTTCCACTGCTCTCATTGAAATGTACATTCAACTTTTTTATACTTTTTGCTATGAGATGAGTATATTTCAACACTATAAATGTATCTTTATAGGCAATAAAAGTGTGAAAATTTCATTTTGCGTACCGTACTTTCATCAGTCTAATATTCCTTGGTAGCTCACTACAAGATTTATAAATACTATTCTAGCTCACAGGCTCATAAGTTTGGCGACCATTGGAATAAAAGTATGTACAAAAAGTACATTTCAACAGAGCTTACAAACTTTAATCAATCGCTCTCTATACACATTAGATCACGTGCATTGAGACTAAATACAACTTCCAATCAGCTAACACAACTGAACCGACTTTGTTTGGATTTTTGTGTCACGAACCTGGCTGGTCTCATGGGATTACCTGAGATCTTCCAACGCACATGCAACAAGACATAGAAAGAGAATGATGGAGACAAAAGAATAAAGTAGAAGATGGAAGAGAAGGAAGAAGAGAAGGAAGAAGAGAAGGAGGAGTGGGAGGAGGAGGTGACGAGAGGATGCAGAAAAAGGGGAAGAAGACGATGAGAGGATGAAGAAGAGGAAGAAGAAGAAGAGGAGGAAAAAGAAGAAGAAAAAGAAGAAGAAAAAGAGGAGGAAGAAGAAGAAGAAAAATAGGAGGAAGAAGAAGAAGAACCAGAAAAAGAAATAGAAGAAGAGAAAGAGGAAGAAGAAGAAAAACCTGAAGAAGAAGAAAAAGATGGAGAGGAAGAAGAAGAAGAAGAGGAACAAGGAGTAAAAGAGGAACCAGAAGAAAAAGGAGAAAAAGAGGAAGAGGAAGAAGAACAACAACCTGAAGAAGAAGAAAAAGAAGAAGAGGAAGAAGAAGAAGGAGGAGGAGAAGAGAAGAAGAAGAAGAAGAAGAAGAAGGAGAAAAGAAGAACGAGACTGTGAAAACATAGGAGAAGAATGAGAAGAATAAGTTGAAGAAGAAGAAGAAGAAGAAGTAGAAGAAAAAGATGAGGAAGAAGAAGAGGGTGAGCAAGAAGGAGAAATAGAGAAAGAGGAAGATGATGAAGAAGAGCAACCTGGAGAAGAAGAGAAGGAAGGAGAGGAAGAAGAAGAGAAGAATAAGGAAGAAGCAGGAAGAATAAGAGAGAAAAGAAGAATGGGTAGGCGTTGAGGAGAAGTAGAAGAAGAAGAAGAAGAAGAAGAGGAACAAGAAGAAGAACCAGAAAAAGAAGGAGAAACAGAGGAAGAGGAAGAAGATAAGAACAACCTGAAGAAGAAGACAGTAGAAGAAGAGGAAGAAGAAGAAAAAGAAGAAGAAGGAGAAGGAGGAGGAGGAGAAGAAGAAAAGATGAAGGACACTGTGAAAACATAGAAGAAGAATGAGAAGAAGAAGAAAAAGAAAAAGAATAAGAAGAAGAAGAAGAAGAGAAGAAAGAGAAAAGAAGATAGCAGAAGAAGAAGAAGAAGAAGAAGAGAAGAAGAAGAAGAAGAAGAGAAGAAGAAGAAGAAGAAGAATTGAAAGCGTAATCGAAAACATTGCAATATTGTGTGGAAGGACTGGAAATGTGCAACTAAAAGGAGAAGTAGAATTACAGAGCAAGATAGAAAGTGAATGAGGAAAAATAAAATAAAGAGAAGAAAACTAAAAGAAAATCTTAATCGCGACCAGATTTTCTTGCAAGAGTTTTCCAAGAGCTCAAGACCAGTGGAATGGCCTGAAGAAAAGCTTAGGCGAATAAATCCAAGAAAAATCCTTCCATTTAATTTTCCTTCCTCTCTTCTCCTTTCCTCCTCCTCCTCCTCCTTCTCCTCCTCCTCCTCCTCCTTCTCCTCCTCCTCTTAAACTCCTTTCTCTTACTTCTAAAGTACTTTTACTTTGAATCTCTCCGGCGATTCGTGTTCGATTGAAAACTGTGCCGGGAAATCTGGTGGAAAGTGTGTCGGAAAATCTGGAACCTTTTTCCTGATCCGTTATTTTTCCTGATGGATTACCTATAAGACATTAGACAGCCGGCCGGCAGGAAGGAATTATATCGATTGGGGTGGGCTACTGAGGAATTGGTCGATCACGATATGATACATGTATCATATGTGATACATATGATTATATGATACATGTATCATATGTGATACATATGGTTATATGATTCATGTGGACTCTATATTGAGGTCCACGTTTTAATGGCAGTGGAGAAAGATAGGAGAACAACGTTGGTGATCCTCTCTGTCTTGTCAATTCCTTCTATAGACGGTAGCTGATACAGGTTTTATTGATGTAATCTCAACTGTTCATTCTTGTTTAAAATAATCAATTATATATTATTAAGCAAGAAATTGTATTTTTCAATAATTTCGTAATGAATTTCCTTAACTAAGATGAAATATTCTGTTAATTAATCAATAATTATTCTACATTGTAAAAAAGACGATCTGGCAACAGAGCAAAGCAAAAAGAGATAGCGCTATCCTTCTTATTGAATGATAGACAAGGATAGCAACATCATTGCCAATCAAACACTGCCATTATAAAGTGGACCTCCCTATAGTGGATTCTAGAATGTACGTGACGTATTAAGCTACGTTTACACCAAAGTTAATAAAATGTTAATAACTTAATCCTTATAGATTCTATTAGATCGAAATAGTACTTTACGTAACAAGTCCTGTAACGATAATTTACCGCATAAGTTTGATTGTTTCTGCCCGAAACGTAGTTGAGGGCAGAATTATCATACGAATGCGGTAAATACGTTACCGTGCAAGTTACGTACAATATTTTTGTCATACTTATCGGAGAAAGAATAATTATGAGAAACAGAAACCATTACCTGCTGCTGCTCGAGCTACTGCATTCTATAAACATGACCTAGCCCGTAGCGCCTAGTTCATAACAGACAGACCCTTCGAGCTCAAATAAAATAATAAAGGCCTAAATTATAAGATTTGTAATGAGCTCTTATAACTTGAAACTCCTTAAATGAGTTCTTCAATTATTTGAGTTAGTATATTAATTACTCAGATGTTATTGGGACTCAGTAGAGTCCTAACATACTCGACTGTAAAGAGTACATATGATCTCTTTACAGTATAGTATGCTGTGAGGAAAATCACATGTTCATTTGTTCTACAATCAGCTGTTGACCGGCTTGATTTCATGGATGTAAAACAGCTGAAATTGAATGACTATGACAAAAATATCTTTTATCATACAAATGATGAACATAAATGTTTGTCAAGTTCTGTTCAATCGAATAGAATCTATAAAGATTAAGTTATTAACATTTTGTTAATAACTTTAGTGTAACCCCAGCTTTAATCTCCCTTTGGAAGATTGTCAGGATCTAATTTGTAGTAAAAGTAGTATATTGTTTACAATTCCTCCCATTAAATTTGATCTGGCATTTTCTTGTGAGATTTTGAATCCTTGATAACTTGGGAGCATAAAATTAGAATTCGTTATGTATTGGACATTGGTGTTGCTATCCTTGTCTATCCTTCGACAAAGCAAATAGCGCTATCCTTTTTTACCTCAGCAACGAAGCCAGATCGGTTTATATGGAGGAGTATTATTGCTATTGATTTTAAGTTTAAACAATATATATTTGGTTATTTTTATTTAGGTATGCATTTAGAATTATTAAATTTATATTGTTTTTTTCTCTCTTTTTTAGTTAAGTTACCTTTATTTTTCTTTCATTTATGGTTACCAAGGGCTCATGTTGAGGCCCCTTCTTCTGATTAAATTATTAAATCTCAATCATGAAACTTCATTATTCAATCAATGAATCAATCAGTATATTCTATTGACGAATGAAATTTGATTGGTTCTTCTCAACAAAAATGATTAGAAATACAATATCAGCTATCCTCCATAGATGGCAGTGGCAAGGCAGAGAATCTCTCTCCACTGCCAGTATAACGTGGACCTCACTAACGTAACCTCACTATAGAGTTTGTAGGTTGTTTGTCTGAGTTTTGTAGTATTATGTCAATGAGTGTTAAATGAAAAAGACTAAGAAATTGTCAAAAACCACAGATTTATTGATACTTAGAAAGAACGGTTTCGGTTATTACACCATTGTCAATCTCTGACAATCTCAATGAGTGTTGCATCACGGATTGTTCAAGAAAATGAATAAAACAGATGGAGAAGAGAAAAAAGAGTAAGTTAAGAAGAAGGGAAAGAGAAATACGAAGATTAATTGATTGATTGATTGATTGATTGAGTACTTTATTTATGTAGATTACAATATATACTGGCTTATACACTTATATACAATAGCTTACAATACAGCAAAATTATAGATGAATTTACATAATATAGACTAAGAAAATAATGATTGAACTGTATATGATATGAAAAAGTAATTTTTCTACAGATACCTTGAAAAGTGACCATTTGTGCACTGATTGCAGGCCGCAAAGAATCACTTTTCCGCTCTAGTGCGGGAAAAAGTTTTCCTGCACTCCAGATTTGCAACATGGCAACGCAAAATACTTAGTAGGTTATATGGAGCAACAGTGCAGCAAAATCAAAATGAAGTTGGTAACAGTGACTGCTGTGGCTGCTATAGTGAGCAGAGGTGCAACCAGCACAACGCGCTAATATTACATTATATATTATAACCAAGGACAACGAGGACTTTAGGATTTTAGGATTAAGGTTTTTATCAATAATAAAATTACACAGAAAAACATTTGATGCATTTCAGGCAATTTTACCCATAATTACCCACTTTTCATATTCAATGGTAACTGTAGGAAAAACTTAATGTGAAATATGTGCGCAAAGTTCCTCTGCTGCACTCAAGAAACCATTCCGTTTCTTTCTCGTAAACGTTTCTTTCGGTGCAGCAAACTGTCACTTTGCGCACTAGTTGCACAAATAACTATCTATATATATAAAAGCGAAATGGCACTCACTCACTGACTGACTCACTCATTCACTCACTCACTCACTCACTCACTCACTCACTCGCATAACTTAAAATCTATCGGACCAAAAACGTTCAAACTTGGTAGGTATGTTCAGTTGGCCATTTAGAGGCGCACTAAGAAATCTTTTGGCAATATTTCAACTCTAAGGGTTGTTTTTAAGGGTTTAAAGTTCGTCTTTTAGCATGTATATTCTTCTTCTCCCAATCTCTTAATTATATTGAAATTTCCATATCATGTTACTATAGAACTATAATCTAGATAGAGTACCTCTTCGAAAAAGTTGTTAACTGGCAACTAAATTATAATTTTGTCAGATTGGCATTAAGTTGAGTTGACTTTGTTAGGTTGGCCCCACGTTGAAGATTTAAATGTATTTATCGCGGAAAAATTGATTGGGCACTGCTACTTCAATCCTGGGAATAATATATTTCTAGCCGTCAGGCTCTCTTCGCTCGTCATATCAGTTTAGCCAGACGTTTAGTCTGGACCCCCGACTGGATTGTCCTAACATATGATAAAAATGCTCAAATGAAAAATGCAGGCGAGCGAAGCGAGCCTGCTGATCTCATTCTTTGACGATCCAGTCGGGTAGACGGTTTGGCTAGACGGATATGGCGAGCGAAGCGAGCCTGACGGCTAGTTGTAATATAATAACTATAAATAATTATATTGTTATGCATCTTCATAAATTGGCGGAGCTTTGGACATATCAATGTCCATTCTTCAGAAAGAATATTAAAAATATCCTCCCCACTAACTCTCTACCAAACGTTAATTTAATTAATAAACTAAGGATTATTTAGTAATGTGAATATTGTAAAAGTTTTAAATTAATATAAATATTTAAGAGAAAAAAAAACAGAAAATTGATAGAGTAGAATAATTATATAGGTAGATAAGATCAAATTATTATTAATAAAATGAATTAGGCTGAAAGTAGATCAGGGTTATCAACTTTCAGTAATATACAGCAGTATGCAGTGGATAATCAAAATAACATGAGTTTTTGTTATATATTATATATATATATATATATATATATATATATATATAATATATATATATATATATATATATATATATAAATTCATTCTATAACAGGTTAAAAGGTTTGTATTTGTGGGATGGGTGGGGGATGGTTTTCATGTGATCGTTCTAGGGCCGGACAGTTTCAGTCATTTGTTCCAAAAGATGTTTTTTTGAAGTCAGGATGAAGCTCGCTCGGCTCTCGATGGACCTGATAGAAACAGGAAGTGCATTCCTGCACGACAGCACTGACTAAGAGGATTTTGTAAATAGTAGTTCGATGATTGGGTAGCCCTAAAGTACTTTCTCCGGTTCTAGTATGTGAAGCATCTATCCTCCTACCTTCAGAGACGAATTTGATATATCTTTAAAATAGTTCGGATTACCGTATTTCAAGATATTTCTAACAAGAAGATGGAGATTAATCAGATGGAACCATCCTTTTCTAGCTCTGCAACGTTGCTAGATTGTTTTTCAATGTAGTGGTATGATCAATTAACAAAATAGTCAATCTCATCCATGAAAATCCATTATTTTCAGTCAATTTAAATATATATGTATATATACTTATATATATATATTATATCTATATTATATATATCTATATAGATATATAATTACTTTGAAGAATAATGAACCATTAATATTGCAATAGATAATAAATTATCCTAGAATTGGATAGCGCTATCTGCTTTGTTGAATGATAGACAAGAATAGCAACACAAATGCTATTCGAATACTGTCATTATAACATGGACCTCACTATAACAGAGTTAATTCATATTCCAGGAGATGATAGCACAATGTATGCAACAGGCGTTCAAGATTGTTGGGACCTTGAGAGAACATTCAATTGGTTGAATGCTTGGAAGCATACCTTAAGGGCATACCATAAGGGAAGCTTAAGGCCCGATCACGTCCTACAAGTGCTGAATGGAAATTTAATACCACCTTAGAGAAAACAACACAGATATTACGAAGGGAATGAGTAGTCTATTGAAGTGGGTAGGTGAGGGATTATATCCCTTATCAACCTTCTCTTCCCCTTTCAACTCCTTTACTCAGCTATTCCTTCAACATCTTCTAGTCGTCTCTCTTTGCCTCTTCTCCTTATTAAATGAAGAAGACTAAGAAATTGTCAAAATACCACTGATTTATTGATAATTAGAAAGACCGGTTTCGGTTATTATACCATTGTCAATCTCTGATAAACTAAAACTAAATACAAGAGCAGCATCCTCCTCCTCTTCCTCTTCCATTACTCCTCTGAACTACTATTTTCACAAAATCCTTCTTAGTCAGTGCCTGCCGTGCATGGAATGCACCCCCTGTTTCTATCAGGTCCATCGAGAGCCGAGCGAGCTTCATCCTGACTTTAAAAAAACATCTTTTGGAACAAATGACTGAAACTGTCCGGCCCTAGAACGATCACATGACAACCATCCCTCACCCATCCCACCAATATATTGTATATATTATATACTTCATTCTCTCTCTCTCCCCAGAATATATATTTAATATATATATATTATATATATATATATATATATTATATATATATATATATATATATATATATATATATATATATATATATATATATATATATATATATATATTATATATATTATATAAACTCATGTTATTTTCATTATCCACTCCATACTGCTGTATATTACTGAAAGTTGATAACTCTGATCTACTTTCAGCCTAATTCATTTTATAATCAATAAATTGATCTTATCTACCTATATAATTATTTTACTTTATAAATTTTCTGTTTTTTTTTCTCTTGAATATTCATATCAATTAAAACTTTTACAATATTCCCATTATTAAATAAATCCTTAGTTTAATTAATGAAATTAACGTTTTGGTAGAGAGTTAGTGGGGAGGATATTTTTTATATTCTTTCCAAAGAATGGACATTGAAATGTGCAAAGCTCCGCCAATTCATGTAGATGCATGACAATATAATTATCTATGGTTATTATAATATTACAAATTGTTTTTTCATATCATATACAGTTCAATAATTATTTTCTTAGACTACATTATGTAAATTCACCCATAATTTTGCTGTATTGTAAGCTATTGTATATAAGTGTATAAGCCAATATATATTGTAATCGACATGAATAAAGTACTCAATCAATCAATCAATCACTACCCATTTTTCTGTTTCTTCTTCTTCTCCACTTCCTCAGCATTTTTCTTCTCCACCTACTTCTTGCTATACTCCTTCCATATATTCAAATTCATCATCGAATTCTATTTCCAACATCTTCTCTATCTTCTTTTTCTTTTTCTTCTTCTACTTCTTCTTTTTCTTCCTCTTCTCTCTCTTCGACCACTTATTCTTCTTCTCCATCTCCTCTCCAAAGCTGAGTAAATAGTTTGCAGTCAAGGTCGAATTTATTTCAAGAGACGATTGTCTCAGTATTATTGTTGAAATTAGGAAATCGTGTTGGTATAGGAGAATTGAATAAGGAATAAAGAGAGAGAAATGATGGAGACAGATAGAAGAGAAAGAAAGAGAAGGAGGAGTATAATTGAAAGAGTAAACAGAAGGAAAAGGAGGGGGAAGAAGAGGACAGAAAAAGGTAGAAACAGAAGAAGTTATTGTTGATATTAAGAAATCGTCTTGGTATAAAAACATGGAGTTAAGAATTGAGTGAGAGAAAGGGTGTGAAAGGATGGAGACAAATGAGAGAGAGGGATATAATTGGGAGAGTGAACGGAAGGAGTTGAAAGATGAAGGCAGGAAGAGTAAAACGGAGAATTGGAGAAAACTCACATTGTCTTGTGAACTAACAGAGCAGCTGACGTCTGAGCGGTTATAAAAATAAAGTGAGGATAATATTTATCCAGTTGTAGATAATGGGTGGCTTCTAGTATCTGCAGTAGAGAGTCCTCAAGAGATTTTGAGATAGAGGAAATCTTCGAGGAAGATATTCCATCTATGGATTATCATTCATTTTATTTTATTTTTATTTTTATATTTTATTTATTTATATTTCATACAAAAAAGCACTGATTGGGAGAGAAAAACTGAGGATACTCCTTGTACTATTTCTCCCTCAAATTTCGATAGGTAACATTTTTAAAATCCAAAATAGGGTTATTATTTCAATCACAACATCAGATGATAATGAACCGGTTGCACAACAGCCGGTTAAACATTTCAAACAGGTAACATCAGATTCTTGTGGATAAGAAAACTGCCTGAGGTCCAGTGTTCACAGAACTACTAGTAATAGACAGTAGTCGACAGTAATCGGCTTCAGTTAACAAAGAATCGGCATGAAAATTGGAACATGAACGACCTATGGTATACCATGGGATGTATTTTCACTTTCCTTGCCCAATTACCATAGGTAAGGAAAGTATTGCTTTCCGAAAAAAATTTAGATACCCCAATTTCTAAATTTCTATACGTTTCAAGGTCCCCTGAGTCCAAAAAAGTGGTTTTTGGGTATTGGTCTGAATGTGTGTGTGTGTGTGTGTGTGTGTGTGTGTGTGTGTGTGTGTGTGTGTGTGTGTGTGTGTGTGTGTGGGTGTGTGTGTGTGTGTGTATGTGTGTGAGTGTGTGTGTGGGTATGAGTGTATGTGCGTCTGTGTACACGATATCTCATCTCCCAATTAACGGAATGACTTGAAATTTGGAACGTGAGGTCCGTACACTATAAGGATCCGACACGAACAATTTCGATCAAATGCAATTCAAGATGGCGGCTAAAATGGCGAAAATGTTGTCGAAAACGGCTCCAACGATTTTGATGAAATTTATACCTGGAATAGACATTGATAAGCTCTATCAACTGACACAAGTCACATATCTGTAAATATTTCAGGAGTTCCGCCCCATCTATGCAAAGTTTGTTTTTAGATTCCCAATTATCAGTCTTCAGATACAATTTAAACTGAAAATTTAAGTGGAAAAGATCTAGCATGAAAATCTCTACAATTTATGTTCAGTAACATTTTCACCTAAAATTGAAAATAAGCTTGAAATGCGAGAAAATAAGATTATTCAATAATTGCAAACTATTGGCAACTGTTGATTCTATTAATTCATTCACTATGAAGAGATAGCAGACTTCGTGTGCCTGCAGCGCTATTGTCCTGTCACCAGCTGTCCCAGATCTTAGAATAGTAAACTTGAGATGCGCAGGAACACAAGCGTCAGGTGATCAATTTTTATAACGGCAAGGAAAGATGTGTGAGTGCGCCACACCAGATTTTTATGCTATATTTTCTCTATGGCTCTACTTGGCGAACACGATGATAGGGAAATCCTTAGAAATTCTAATGGACTTAAGAATGGGATGCAGAAAACGATTCAATCAGAGAAGTAGACTAAAGGAAAGTAAGGAATGGAATGGTTGATGGTTGATGGAAAGGGAAGGAGAAGGAATGGAAATGGAAAGTGAAAAGGAATGGAAATGGAAAGTGGAAAACGACACAAGTCACATCTCAATTTCCGACTTTTATCAGTCACACGGCCACAAACTGATAAGGTTTATCTATCTGAAGGCGGGACTCCCCTGTTCACAAATTTGCTCTACCCTTCAAATTGCGATTACAACCCATCCAAACTCTCATTTCCCCTGTCCCCTCCATCTCCTCCTCTAACTCACCCTCCTCCACCTTCTTCTTCTTCTTCTTCTTCTTCTTCTTCTTCTTCTTCTTCTTCTTCTTCTTCTTCTTCTTCTTCTTCTTCTTCTTCTTCTTCTTCTTCTTCTTCCTCTTCTTCTTCTACTTCTTCGCATTTTTCTCCTTCTCATTCGCCTTATCTTCACATTTTTCGCATTGGGGTGGAAGTAATCAGACGTTTCCGTCAAGACATCATCATTTCATAGCAGGCGTTTGCTATTTACACATGAGAAATATGCTACTATAGTGAGGTCCACGTTATAATGGCAGTGTTTGATTAGCAATGGTGTTGCTATCCTTGTCTCTCATTCAACAAAGCGGATAGCGCGATCTCTTTCTCGCTTTGCTCTGTTGCAAGATCGTCTTTCAACAATGTAGAAATTAAGAATCGATTAACAAAATATTTTCTCTTAATTATGGGAATTCATTATGAAATTATTGGAAAATATAATTTATCGCTCGATTAAATAATATAATTGATTATTTTAAACGAGAATGACCAGTTAATATTACATCAATAAACCTGTATCAGCTACCGTCTATAGAAGGCATTGACAAGACAGAGGATCGACAACGTTGTTCTCCTATCTTCCTCCACCACCATTATAACGTAGATCTCACTTTAGCTGAAGTTTCCACGAGACTTTGTAGCTACTAATCGAATACTTTACGCAATTTCTAACACAAAAAGCGGAAATTCAAAAGTCAACTGCAGCTTTCCAAACACTGGGAAAATCGGAGTGTCCAATTGAACTCATCATTGGTCGACTTTTCCAAGTGGAAACTGTCATTGATATGAAAAGAAAAACTGCTGGAAAAACCTGGTGGACGGCAAGCTTCAAAAGGGAAATGTAGAAAGAGACACGTTGAGAGTTGGGAGGGGTGTAAGGGAAGCGTGAAAATGGGTCGGGAAAGTCTGTGAGATGAGAAAAACATTTTCCGGACGTTTTTGATGCATGCAATGAATCGTTGACAAGTGTAGTGGGGAGGAAAAGCCCTGGAAAAGCTCTGGAAAAGTCCAACTGTCCGGTTGATGTGGACCTAACCTCACTCAACTTGCTCTCAACAATTTCACACACTCAGTCACTTACTCACACACTCACACACGAACCGTCGGAAGCAAATACTCATTCAAAACGGGTCTCTCTCTCATACCATTGAAAAGTCAAACACTTGCATATTCATCTCGTTCTAACTCACTTATAAGCAACTGTAAGATTATTGTTATATTTCATCACTCTCTCTCTCTCACACTCTCTCTCTCACACTCTCTCTTTTCCTCTCTCTGTCATTCTTTTTCTCTCTCTCCGGTCGTGTGTTTATGGGAAGTATATTATTTTATATCCTTCTTAGAGAATCGACATTTATTTCTTGAACC
>NW_024091089.1:0-22022 GCF_014356525.2 Nilaparvata lugens | reverse complement strand
CCTCCAAATGAGGGCCAAGATTATCAAAATTCTATTAGAAATTTTTCAGAAACTGCAAATGTGTGAATAGTATTATATAAAACCGTGCTTTACATTGGATTTTATCTCTGCCGGGCAGATAGAGTAGCATTGGTTCTTATGGTAATGCACAATCGTTGGCAGAATGTAATGTGCTAAATGTTGTGAAATAATAATATTATTTCATTTACATATTATGTAAATGTGAATAATAATAACAACAATATGCTGGGTGCGCGACTCTCTTCCACCGTCTCATTTAATTGATAATTGAATGTAATCCTTATCTTATTATAATATTATTTATAATCCGTTTAAATTCAATATTTTGTAGTTGTATGATTATTCTTGGACTGAAATTGTGTTCAAATTGTGGGTGAAAACCTAACAAAACCTACATCTAGTGCTATTTATACACTGATAATCAACACTTGTGTTGGCAATAAGTTACTTGCAGTAAGGCCAGGGACACACGTGACGGCTTTTTTGCCGGCGCCGTATACAAATACACAGGAAGGCATGGAGAAGGACACACTTCGGCCGTATCTATGAGTGTATCATCAAATGTATCAATCAATATTCTTTCAATTTGTAGGAAGCGCCCGAAACAGTAGCCACGCCCCCTCCGAAAGCCCCGCCCCCTTCGCCAACGCCCGGCTGCGATGTGGTAGCCAATAGGAGCACAGCTGGCAGCGTAGCAGCGCGCTGATTGGTCGTTACCTCAACTTGCAGCGCAAACTATGTGGCATGCCGTTGTGGGGAGGGGGAGGGGGAAAACAGCATGGCGGAAGTGCGGCTAGTCGCTTGTGTAAAGGTGAGTAAACCGGGTTCCGGAATGGCGAGTAATTTTTCGATAGTAGAAATCATCGTTAATCCTAGTAGATGTTTTCCTTGATGTTAAATAGATAAAAAATACCTAAATAAATAAATGATATTTTGCAGTGGCAGAAGTCTTCGGGTTTATTTTGATTTTCGTTTCATAACAAATAATTTTTGTTTATTCGTTAGCATTTGAATGAATGCAATATCTTATTTCTCTATATCAATTAGATTAAAGCCTGTATACAACACTGCAATGACCTTTAACATCTAATCACAGCTTAAAAATTCTCTCTATCCCGTCGCCGTTATACGAATTGCCGTGGTGTATATATACAAGGCTTTCAGGTAATAGGCAGTTTTCTGCTTGGTAGTATTGAATGAAAGAATGTAAATTGAAAGTAAACAAATACATGAATATTGTTCCACCGTCTTCAAGCATTTAGGGCCGTTTGCACAGTCAAAGCTTAAACCGAATTTAATCAGCTGGTGGCTTAAACTCAAAATGAACCACATTATAACGAACGAGACTTGATGGAATGAAATTAGTTTAAGGCCGGTTGCAGACAAACCAAAATCGCATGTGGGATGTGGGACCGACATACCACAGAACAATACGACTAACGCAGAGGGACTTTGATGCTACATTCGAGAAAACGAGCATTAGTGCAACAGTTTTGAGATGTTTGTATCATACTTGGGTGTTTTTATCATAGCGACTGCGATTGTGGTACAGGATTTAGAGGACGCGTAGTGCTCAAACCAGTGGCACCACAATCGCAAGTAAAATAATCGCTACCACAGCGCGCAACGTCATGTGGAAGTATCAGTGCCACTGTCTTGCCTGCCAATGCATTCCATATGTGCTGCGTTTGTGGTACCACAGAAGGAAAATAGTAGCTCCCACTTCCCACATGCGATAGTGGTTCGTCTGCAACCGGCCTAAAACTAAACAGCATAAACCAAATTTCGCTTTAAACTGGATTAAATCCTTATAAAGTCTCGTTCCCTTTGGTTCATTTTGAGTTCAAGCCACCAGCTGATTAGAATCAGTTTAAGCGTTGACTTTTCAAACGGACCTTGAAGGTGAAAAGCTCGACATTTGATTGAATTCGTGATTCGAAAATGTCCATAATACAACTGTTGCATAAACTGTTTGCGAACAACAGTGACAGTGAACTGTGAAAAATATAATTCCCATAAGTTCTAATGGTATTATTCATACTGATTCGGCCGGGCTGAGTAGGAATAGTTCAAGTAGAACTTGTGGGAATTATGTGTTCACTGTGACTGCTGTGTGCGTGTTCCATCAAAAAAATAAAGCTGCGTTTACACCAAAGTTATTAACAAAATGTTTATTTTTCCGTCCTTATAGATTTTATTAGATTGAACATAACTTATCAACACATTATGTGCATATGTGTTTGTCAAGCTCCGTTTAATCTAATAGAATCCATAAAGACGGAAAA
Organism: Nilaparvata lugens; assembly: GCF_014356525.2. Taxonomy (NCBI): domain Eukaryota; kingdom Metazoa; phylum Arthropoda; class Insecta; order Hemiptera; family Delphacidae; genus Nilaparvata; species Nilaparvata lugens. The sequence goes on along the minus strand of NW_024091089.1, from coordinate 19,716 downwards.
TAAACATTTTGTTAATAACTTTGGTGTAAACGCAGCTTTAGAATACATAAATGTTAGTACCTATGTTTTTATGACGGTTGAATTGTTTAAAGACAAATGTTGGGATGTGAATGTGTTTTGTGGTTCGCAGGTGGTTCGCAGGTGAGCAGAGATGGTGGCCGGGACACAGCAGCTGTGGCGGTGGCAGCAGGTCTGCATATTGGCATGTGTCATCTGCACATCGACTGCACTGACAACAAGTGCTGACAACAGCTCACTGGTTAGTACACTCACCCTTAAGCTGCGTTTTCACCAAAGTTATTTACATTTTTTTCCATTAACAATCACAAATCATAATTATAATATATAATATGATTGGGAGAAGACAACAGGCATAGCCCAAAACTGTCTTCTCCCAAATTTTACAAATAAAAGTTTCAAAAAAGAATGAGGTTAAGATTTCACTTTTAACTATAAGAAGTGAAAAAACAAAATGTTTATTTTCCGTCCTTGAATATTCTATTAGATTAAACGGAACTTGACAAACACATATACACATCATGTGTATGATAAGTTATGTTCAATCTAATATAATCTATAAGGACGGAAAAATAAACATTTTGTTAATTGCTTTGGTGTGAACGCAGCTTTAGTTGCCTTACGTCAGTATGCAGATATTTGGTTTGAACGGAGAAATGTCAGCTGTTCATTTAAACCCTTTATGAAACACATTGTGATAACTGCAACCATATCTACAAGTAGACGTGGTTTAGCGTTAAACTTAGATGGTGCATATGACCCTTCTCTTGTTCAACCGCCTTCTGTAGAAGTTGGCTGGTGATAGAAGCCATCCCGGAATATTCACTTACTCATTAATTAGGTGAAAACATCACAATATTGGAATGAAAAAACAGACACAAGCTCAACAACTATTCTCTTCCTGAATTTAGTTTCTATTGTCCAAAGTAGGGTTATGGTATAACGTAGGGTCTCATCAACAAATTTCCACATTTAATTACCACAATATCAACTTCTCAACTACACAAAAAAGTAAAACAAATTTCCACTTTCACAAGACAAATAAATGATAGAAATTTCATAATTATATTTTTGAACGGTTGATATAAAAGCCAAAAAACTAATAAACACTATAAAGTATTGACAATTTTCAAAAATGTTCTAATATTAATTGTTGATTCTTGGTAATAATGGGCAATTATATCTATATTCATAAGAATAATATGTTTATTTATAAAGATATGAATATATTTTTATGATTTTTCATACATTTCCGTAAATGTAATGAAATATTCTGGTAGTTCATTATATGTTTTCATAGCATACAAACGATTTGGCACAGTGCGGAACTAGAAAATGATGAATCGGCTTTGTCTAATGATAGACGAGGTTAACAAAACTATGTTAATCAGAAACTGACTATAATGACGTGTCACTATAAATCTTTTTTTTTCAACTGCGCGTGAAAAAAGAATTTACATACTCAATTCTCCTCGTAAAACAGCTTATTTCTGAGAAGAATCTACTTTTTCGCTCGCTAACCATCTGCGCATGCACAGTAGATTTTCTTATGTTCGCTAATCAGCTGATGGTAAGCAGCTCGCCAAAAGTAGGTCCGATCTGAACCTAAAAAGTCGGTAATTGACTAATTGTACCGGTTCTGCACTATGTAGCCATGATGGATATCAGTGAAGACGAATTATTGTTAACTCCGCCGATATAGGTAATTTAACAGGTTTGGGCAGTTGTAGAAAAAAAATTGTATGTAATTTCTCCGCTTCGCGTCGCGTGATAACTGTTTTGCGCGAGCGATAAAGTCGCGCATTACGCTCTTAATACATACATAGCTATTTTGGGGTTCCATCACACTACTTGAATATATTTCGCTGAAGCATACCATTCACTATCCGATTTGTTGTACAACTTGTGGCCCAACATCCAATGTTGGATACGACATTGAATGGGGTTTTGGAAGTCCAGTCAGATTTCGGAAGTCTAGTTGGACGAGTCGGATCAACACGAAGGTCCAAAATCCGACTAGCCTTCATTTTACATTGACTATACTGAAGTTAGAGAACAAGTCAGATTGAAAATGTTGAAACCGATCCGACTAGTAGTCATACTAGTAGGATTACTAGTTGCACAACAAATCAGATAGCGGATAGCCTGATCGCACATATCTTGTCCCTAGTCCATTAATTGAATTTGTATCTATCGGGTTAAAATTGAAGGATTCAAGGTTTGACCTCCTGTTCATCTTACAAACGTATCTCATAGTAAAGTTGTAGCTCAAGGATAACCTCTATTTAACGGTTTATTCTGTGGCCAACATCAAAGTACAGCTGTTGTTTATGCTAAGTACAGTATAGAGAATTGTGTTATGTATTATCATAGAGAAACAATAGCATAAGTAGATATCCCATGGCATAGGGCGTTTATGTCGCAACTTTTACTGTTATCTCAAGCTGATAGTCCACGTAGTTCTTTCCTGTGAAGCGTTATGACGCTGGTAATCTCTCATATTGTGTCGTTCATACATTCTTACCCGGTCAAAACAGTAAAAATCGACAGTAATCGGCTTGAGATAACAGTAAAAGTTGCGACATAAACGCCCTATACCATGGGATATCTACTTACGCTATTGTTCCTCTATGGTATTATCTTCCTTTAAAACATTACACTCATTTTCATTAAACAACTCCTATATTTCAACCTTTTATTCAACCTATTTGTCACTCTTGTGTACTCGTTTAAAAAATGTTATTTTAGGTGAGTTTGGACCTGAAGTGCTCACCACTACCTGGTATTATAGAGGAAAGATACCATAATCTTATGCTATGCAAGTTATTTCTCTATGCTAATAATATTTCTCTATTCCTCTATGCAAGTACTGGGTGGTTGAAAGCTCATCAATTGATTTTTACTTTTTCAAATTTTAATAAATCTGTCAATTTTAAAATTTCAATTAATTGACATTACAGGTGAGCGGTAGAACATGATGTAATCATCAATCCCATTTCCAAACTGCTGGCAGGGAGGAGAGGGGTGGGGGCTCTTCTCCCCCTTTTACGCAATATTCGAACGCCGCTCTAATACCAGATAATTAAATTCGAAATAGAATTCACAAAAAGAGAGAAATTATATTAATCGTAAATATTAAGCACTGTCTTACCAACCGCCATACTCTACACTTAAGATAAATTGTAATTTATTGTATAAAAATAATGAATATTGGTTAAAATATTGTATTTGTTACTACTTTGATAAAAAATAACTATTGTAGTCCTACTAATATTCAGTTTTAATATTGTAATTAATTTTCTGATGTGTTTTATCAGAGTTTTTATTTTTAAACGTCAACCGTAAATCATACTAATCTGGTATATTTATACTTTTGTTTTAACTCTGGGAACAAGTTGGTTTCTATATTTTTATATTTAAATTTATTTTATTACTGTGTTCTGGGCTTTTGGTCAAAAGGTATCAACGTTTTTATCTGTCTTCAAAACTGGTTTTTATTATGATTTATTGTGTATTTCACTAGGAACTTGATTTTACATCAATAAATGTTTTTTATGAATATTAGTCTTCTATTTTCCATAGAGGATTGATTGGTAAAACTCAACAAAGTAGCATTTCAATTTTAGGGTGCCGGTATTTTCCAAAATAATTGTATGAGCTTTGTTTCTCCTGTAATCCTCATTTCTATGAATTAAAGTGGTTACTTTCTTGATTGATAGAAATTATTCGGTTTTATAAAGGTGAATATTCATGACCAAGGATCCAGAGAACAGAACCTTGCTATTACATCACAATTTTATCCTTTATGTTTAGCAAGAAATCAATATGCTTGAAAGCAATATATTACAAAAAGCTTTTGTAAATTAGAAAGAATATTTAGCATATCTTGGTATTCGATATCGATAACACTTTAATACATACATTAACCAGAGATGGATTATTTAAATTTAATATACTGTGTAAATGAAATTTGTTTCGAACTTAATATTAAAATCTTATCCGAGTGAATATATTCGAATACACAAATGATAGTTTTCAAATTTGTTTCATCGAGAAGATAACAAATGTCTCAGTTTTTTCCAATGTATTTTAAATCTTTGAGCTTTATACGAATGAAATTTTATCTCAGTGAGTCTGTGTGTGATGTTTGCTATAAAATATCAAATGTTTTCATTTATTAACACATTTTCATCAATATTTACCATTACATGGTTATTCTACAAATATAAAATATTAAATCATCTTTAATTGTTTATGCAATTTAATTATATTTTCTAAATAATCTAATCAAATTTAATATTGGCATTGTGCAATACCTTGTCATTCATACCTTCAAGGTGATCAATTAAAATGTATTATTACCAAAACTACTTTATTTACTGTTTCAGATATATTTCATCAACTTTTGATGTAATTTTAGAAAATTGAATTTACACTTGAATAATTGAAGGCTTTACTACTTTTAAATATATAATTCTAGGTGTAGTTGATATTCTCTGAAGTCGTTTTTTTATAACTCACAGATTTACATGTTATTGTCGATGGGTTTTTATATTAAGCTATTGAATAAATAATATTCTTATTCTAAGATGTGTCGAAACCTATTTCAAATTGTTTGCGATCCAAGATTAATAGTATCCTATCTTGATAATTTGCTTCTACTGAAAAATGTATTCTTCATCTTGCTTTTGAAATCTTCTATTTTTTCAATTGTTTCCTATATCAATATTCTATTCATTTCAAATCACTCTAAATATATTATAACATATTTATAAATTGTTATAATAAATTAGTGCTTATAACCATTTACAAGCCGAAGTTATAAATTTGTTGTTTAATTCTTCTTTCAACTATGTAATTTCATATTTCAAAATATTATGTTATTTATTTTCTGTCTATATTGTACTCATATTCAGAAATTCTCGTTCAGATATTCAAGTAACACAATACTTTCTTCCATAGGTTATGAAGTATATATTTTTTAAATATTAAATAATTGGTTGATATAATCCATTTTTTGGATATCCTTGTTCAATATGTGCTTGTGACAATTACTATCCTTCCTTCCTCTATAGAGTAGTCAATATTTTCAAAAAAATGTATAAAAAAATCATAAGTTTATAGCATTTGCCGCCCATCGAAATTCTACTACATTCGTGAAAACTGTGTAATTATTCCTGAAATTGTGTAAATTTATTCATAAAATTGTGTAACTTGCAGGATATGTTTGTGTGTATGTGAGGGTACATTGTGATTTGTGAGCGTTTCTATAAAAATTGTATTTTATATGACGAACATTTCCTAATCAGATACTGAGTTTTTCTATGAATCATCCAGAGCTAAATCACGGTTGTTACTATAATGTGTCAAATTTCATTAGAATTATGATACACAATGTATAATTTTTGATACATAATGTATCATTTGATACAAATCTATCATCGTCATCACCTCTGATTGTATCCTGTATATTCCTTGTAGCTCTTGCTAAGTACAGTATTAATATATTTTCAAACGAAGTGTATAGAGTATCTTAGATAATCAGACTGTTATTGTTAGCTATGTTGTTGAACTTATGTGTTTTTAAATGGTGCTAATACGACTGGTGTCACCAGTCTACTGATGAGATAGGGGATGGAGAGCTTGGAGGATGTGTGGGAGGAGGCCAAAGCCCACATTCAGCTGTAGAGCTAAGGGGAAAAAATTTTCATGAATATTAATTTGTTGAAAAAAAAATACTTTCATTGAGTCAAAATTGGAAATAAATCAAGTAGGTCTGTGAGACTTTTTTTCAAGGAGTACACTGAATGAAATACTGTATAATATAGCAGAACGACCGCCCTTAATAAACATGAATATTAATATAAATAAACATTTAATTTTGAAAAAATACAAATTTTTTCGTGCAAAAAATGTAGAGATAATGTGAAGAAGAAAAAAATATTTCAAGATAGTAATCTCTTTTTCATAATTTTAAAGATTATTAGAGATACGATATTTCACTTTAATACTTGAAATAGGGGGAGAACCACCCCTCTCTCTTTTTCATTATTAAGATGGGAAAATTTCAACAGCTGCTACTGCCCCCTTGAATAATTGGAAACCCATAAAATGTCGTCAGAAGTCATTCTAAACACCGCTGACCGGGTCTTAGAACCCCCAAAATTAGTTTTTTTCACCCCCCCCCCCTGCGCCCACACCCCCTCAACACAACCTTTTTCTCAAGGACGCATACGTGAATTCACCCCGTGGTTACTCCCTGTGGTAACCCCTACTTTAAATTATTTTGGGTATTTGTTTTTTTTTTTATGCAATTATCCTAACTCTTTCCGCAAAAATTTAGCAACTGACCGGGACTTGAAGACTAATCGCGTCTCGTACCGGGGAGGAAACTTAAATATATGTCTAATTGCATGTTATCTCGTCCGGGAGTGGTGGCGCGCTCCTGTAATCCAGCTACATGAGGGCGGGATTGGAGGATGGTCTGAGGTTGGGGGCCTGTTGGAGGGTGCCCATGCTGACGGGGTGCCGCCACTACGCTTGACATCGACATGGTCAGTCTGGAGGAGTCCGGGGTGACTATGGTCTATAGGGGGGTTGCACCGGGCCAGGGGGAAACGCAGCAGCCATAAGCCCCCGTGGTGATCCGTAGTGGATAGCACTCAGAGTGGGTCCTCTCTCACAGCCGACCAATGACCAGACCCAATCCTCTTTTTGATAAAATTATCAATTATTCCATTTATATCTTCTATTTAATTATAATATTATTTTATTTATTATTTTATTTATTTATTCATTTAGTCCAGGCAATGAATGCTGGAGAAAGGGTATAGAGGGAAATGTTTGGAAGACAATTTTTGACCCCATCGTTTTGTTAAGGGTAGTAAGGAGGTAAACATATCAAAAGTCCTCACCACTACCCCCGATGCTAAGGGGGTGGGGGTGGTTTGAAGGTACCATTTTTTGTTTTTCGTATAAAACTGAAAAACTATGTATCTTAAGGACTTGACTGTCATATACATTAAAGCTTACATAATTTCCTACAATATTTATTGTACAACATTTTCATATCTCCTCCAGTTTTCAAGATATCCGCTCTTGAAGGTGTGACATTTTTGAAAAAAACACATTTGCCACCATTTTTTTTTCTATTTTTGCTCTTATAACTCTTTAACAAATCAATGGGAAAAATTCATGTTGTTAATGAGCTTATTGAGCATTGAATTCTCTTCAATTTTATTTATGATTCACACTTTTACGAATTTCCCTACACCTTTTGCAGCAGCTTCACTGTTGAGTGTGAAATCTCCATTTATGCAACAATAGACCAATTGACAAAGGAATTTGGAGGGAATGTTTTAAACAAAAATTTTACTTTGCAGCTTTGTTGAACTAGTTGGTAGGAGAACATATCAAAAGTCCCCATCTCCAACTCATGTGCTAGGGGATGAGGTGGTTTTAAAATTGTATTTTTCAGCTTGAAATAGTAGTAAAATTGAAAAGAAAATTTATGGAACAAATTTTAAAATTGCTAAAAGAAATCTATAAAAATTGAAGAAGAGAAAACTTAAATTTTTAACTTGATTTTTTCAATTTTGTTTTTCTTTAAATTTTTTATCCCATAACCTTTTCCTTTCTTTCAATTTCTCAATTCTTCATTTTTTTTTAATTTTCTGCAATTTTTCCTCATATTCCTTTTCCTTCTTCAATTTTCATTTTTTTTCAATTCATTTACATTCTTTTCCAATTATTTTTTTTCAATTCTTTCTTTTAATTTTCTTTTTTTATATTTTTTAAAATCTTTTTCATCTATCCAATTTATTAAATTGGCAAAAAAATCTCACATTTTCTATTTTTCCTCCCCAATTTTTATTTTTTCATTTTTTTTTATTCTTTTCCAATTTTTCAAATTTTATTCATTAATTTTTAAATTTTTAAGATTTCTTTTCGATTTTTATATATTTTTTTCATTTTTTTAATAATTTTTTTCTTATTTTCCTTATTTTTGTTTTTTTTTTACTTTTTTCATTTTTTTTTTAAATTCCACCACCACTTCAGACAATATTGATGAAAATGATAATAAATGAATACAATTCAATGAATACATGAATAAATTTTCATCATTTGCAAATAGATGAATAATCAATAATCATTGAGCAGTTCATCATCAATAATTGACAATCAAGTTATGGAGTACCGTAATTGATACATCAATCATCATGCAAGAATTGAAATAATGAAAATTGGGAAAATGGAAAAAAATTGAAAAAGATATAAAAAAAATTGAAAGAGAGAATTGAAAAAAAATAAAAAAATTGAATGATAATGGAAAAAATTAAAAGATGAAAATTAAAAGAAAATGGAATATGAAAAAAATTTAAAAGATATGGATGAAAAATTGGAGAAAATCTGAAAAAATTGAAAGAAAACAAAATTGAAAAAATCAAGTTGAAAAGAAATTTTTTTCACTTTTTTTCAATTTTTTTTCAATTTTTTTTAGATTTCTTTTTCCGATTTTCAAATTTTCTCCAATGAATTTTTTTTTTATTTTTTCTCAATTTTTTATTTTTTTATTTTTTTTAATTTTACTACTACTTCAGACAATTGGGGGATAAAAATTGGGGAGAAAAATTGAAAATGTGAGAATTTTTTGCCAATTTAATAAATTGATAGATGAAAAAATTAGAAAAAGATTTAAAAAATATAAAAAAAGAAAATTAAAAGAAATAATTGAAAAAAATAATTGGAAAAGAATGTAAATGATTGAAAAAATGAAAATTGAGAAGGAAAATGGAATATGAGGAAAAATTTGAAAATTGAAGAAAATTGAAAAAAGGAAAAGGTATGAAATAAAAAATTGGAAAAAAATGAAAGAAAAACAAAATTGAAAAAATTTTGAAAAAGGAATTGAAAAAATCAAGTTAAAAATTTAAGTTTTCCTCTTCTTCCATTTTTATAGATTTCTTTTACCGATTTAAAAATTTTTCCATAAATTTTTTTTAAATTTTTTATTATTTTTCTATTTTTTTTTAATTTTACAACTACTTCAGACAATATTGATGAAAATGATAATATGAGTACAATTTAATGATTACATAAATAAATTTTATCATTTGCAAATAGATGAATATCAATAAATCATTGAGCAGTTCATCAATCACAGATCAAGTTATGAAGTAATCGATACATCAATCAATCATGCAAAAATTGAAATCATGAAATTGGGGAAAAATTAGAAAAAATATTTAAAAAATAAAATTGAAAAAATGAAAGAAAGAATTGAAAAATTGGAAAGAATAAAAAAAATAAAGATGAATTAAAGAAAAATTAAAAGGTGATTTGAGAAGAAAAATGTAATAATTATGAAAAATTAAAAAAAATTGAAAAAGATATGGAATGAAAAAATTGTAGAAAACCTGGAGAAATTGAAAAAAAAATGAAAAAATCAAGTTTGAAAAGAATATTTATTTTCACTCTCCAATTTTTTAATTTTTTTTTTATTTTTTTTAAATTTTACTACTACTTCACACAATTAATAAAAATGATCACATGAATACAATTCAATAATACATGAATAAATTTTCATCGTTTGCAAATAGATGAGTAATCAATTTAATCAATTGAGCGGTTCATCAATCAATCAATGACAGATCAAGTTATGGAGTAATCGATTCATCATCAATCATGCAATCAATTGATAATTATTTAACTAAATAATTAAATGAATAATAACAATCAGTCCAGTCACACAGTTCTGTTAAGGGTAGTGAGGAGGTAAACATATCAAAAGTCCCCACCCGTACCCCCTCTGCTAAGGTGGTTGGGGTGGTTTTAATGAACCATTTTTTGATTTCTCGCATAAAACTCAAAAACTATGTATTTTAAGGACTTGACTGTCATATAACAAATTAAGCTTACATAATTTCCTACGATATTCATTCGACAACAATTGATCATTTGATAATATTATTGAAGGGGTGTCCGTGACACAATTTTGACTTTGCAGCTTCATTTGGAAGTTAGTAGGTGGACATAGCAAAAATGCGCATCTTCATCCCCTCTGTTGAAGGTGTGGAACCGCGGAGTTGACACTTTTTGCAGCAATGAAAACTTCACCCCCACACATTGAAGCTGCTTTAACAATGGAAGGATACTTGGAATAGTGAAATAATACGTCATTCCCAGAGAAATCAATGCTCTACAAACCTACAATTAGCATTAGTTTTATGATGCATTGTTGAAGAGTTATAAGCCCTGAAAGAGAAAAACATGAATAAAAACCTGTTATTTTAAAATTACACATCTTCAATAGCGAATATCACGGGAACTGTTTGAAATATTGAAAAATCCACTGAACTTAAAGTGGAGAGAATTCATCAAGCTTCATTTTGAATAGTTAGTTATGTCAGTTGAACGCACTTTTCTCAGGATATGAGCGTGGAAGCATAAAGCTGAAAATACAACTTTAAAACCACCCTCATCCCCTTAGCACATGAGTTGGAGATGGGGACTTTTGATATGTTCTCTCCCTCCCAACTAGTCTCAACAAAGCTGCAAAGTAAAATTTTTTGTTTAAAACATTCCCTCCAAATTCCTTTGTCAATTGGTCTATTGTTGCAAAAATGGAGATTTCACCCTCAACACTGAAGCTGCTGCAAAAGGTGAAGGAAATTCGTAAAGTGTGAAATCATACATCAAATTGAAGAGAATTCAATGCTCTATAAGCTCATTAACAACATGAATTTTTCCATCGATTTTTAAAAAGTTATAAGAGCAAAAATAGAAAAAAAATTGGTGGCAAACGTGTTTTTTTCAAAAATGTCACACTTCAAGAGCGGATATCTTGAAAACTAGAGGAGATATGAAAATGTTGTATAATAAATATTGTAAGAAATTATGTAAGCTTCAATTTGTTATATGACAGTCAAGTCCTTAAGATTTATAGTTTTTCAGTTTTATACGAAAAACCAAAAATGGTACCTTCAAACCACCCCACCCCCTTAGCATCGGGGGTAAGGAGTGGCCGTAGTCGAGTGGATCAGATGCTGGCTTTATGATTCAGAGGCCCGGGTTCAAATCCGGCCCGGGCAAGATATTTATCTCGGGCCACTCCCGTGTTTCGGATGGACACGTTAAGCCGTCGGTCCCGGCTGCCTAAAAAGTCGTTAGGTCATGTCAGAGGCTGAAATTGATCAGTTGCGACCTGAAAACTCTGACACCAGATCTGAGCCAGCCAGGTCACACGATATATTATATTATAGCATCGGGGTAGTGGTGAGGACTTTTGATATGTTTACCTCCTCACTACCCTTAACAAAACGGTGGGGTCAAAAATTGTCTGACAAACATTTCCCTCTATACCCTTTTCCAAGCTTCATTGCCTGACTAAATGAATAAATAAAAAATAATAATTAAATAGAAGATATAAATGGAATAATTTATTGATAATTTTATCAAAAAGGGATTGGGTCTGGTCATTGGTCGGGCTGTGAGAGAGGACCCACTCTTGAGTGCTATCCCACTACGGATCACCACGGGGGCTTATGGCTGCTGCGTTTCCCCCCTGGCCCGGTGCACCCCCCTTAGCGACCATAGTCACCCCGGACTCCTCCAGACTGACCATGTCGATGTCAAGCGTAGTGCGGACACCCAGTCAGCATGGGCACCCTTCCCACAGGACCCCCAACCTCAGACCATCTCCAATCCCGCCCTCCATGTAGCTGGATTACAGGAGCGCGCCACCACTCCCGGACGAGATAACATGCAATTAGACATATATTTAAGTTTCCAGTTCGAGACGCGATCATTCTTCAAGTCCTGGTCAGTTGCTATTTTTTTTGGCGGAAAGAGTTAGGATAATTGCATAAAAACTAAAAACGAATACCCAAAAATAATTTAAAGCAGGGTTACCACAGGAGTAACCACGGGGGTGAATTCACGTCTGCGTCCTTGAAAAAAGGTTGTGGTGAGGGGGTGTGGGGGTTGCAGGGGGGGGTGAAAAAACCTAATTTTGGGAGTCCTAAGACCGGTCAGTCGTGTTTAGAATGACTTCTGACGACATTTTATGGGTTTCCAATTATTCAAGGGGGCAGTAGCAGCTGTTGAAATTTTCCCATATTAATAAATAAAAAAGGGGAGGGGGTTGTCCTCCCCCTATTTCAAGTATTGAAGTGAAATATGGTATCTTTAATAATCTTTAAAAATTATGAAAAAGAGATTACTATCTTGAAATAATGTTTTCTTCTTCACATTATCTCTACATTTTTTGCACGGAAAAATTTGTATTTTTCCAAAATAAATGTGTATTTATATTAATATTCATGTTTATTAAGGTCGGGCCTCTTGCTATATTATACAGTATTTCATTCAGTGTACTTCCTTGAAAAAAAGTCTCACAGGCCTACTTAGATTTTTTCCAATTTTACTCAATGAAAGAATTTTTTTTTAAACAAATAAAATCCTTGGAATATAAAACTGTTTTGTTTTGGAACAAATATCATGCTGATTATTTGTACAATATTATGACTGCACTGACTGCTATTAATTTCGATAAAGGCTTCTGAGGTAACTTATTGATGTACAAGATTTTAAGAAATTAATATGGAGGAAACAATTTTTTTTTCCCATAGCTCTACAACTCAATGTGGGCTTTGGCCTCCTCCACACAACATTCTTCCAAGCATTTCTATCCTCTATAAATCCTCTCCACTATCCCATCCTCATCAATCATCCCTTATCTCATATTTCCATCGTTTTCTTTGTCTGCCTTGTTTTCTTCTTGAGTGAAGCTTCTCTCTAAATACTATTTTTGGCATTCTGGTTTCATCCATCCTATAAAATAGGTAAAGCAGCTGTTGAAATTTTCCCATATTAATAATAAAAAAGGGGAGGGGGTTGTTCTCCCCCTATTTCAAGTATTGAAGTGAAATATGGTATCTTTAATAATCTTTAAAAATTATGAAAAAGAGATTACTATCTTGAAATAATGTTTTCTTCTTCACATCATCTCTACATTTTTTGCACGGAAAAATTTGTATTTTTCCAAAATTAAATGTTATTTATATTAATATTCATGTTTATTAAGGTCGGGCCTCTTGCTATATTATACAGTACTTCATTCAGTGTACTTCCTTGAAAAAAAGTCTCACAGGCCTACTTAGATTTTATTTCCAATTTTGACTCAATGAAAGAATTTTTTTTTTTAAACAAATAAAATCCTTGGAATATAAAACTGTTTTGTTTTGGAACAAATATCATGCTGATTATTTGTACACAATATTATGACTGCACTGACTGCTATTAATTTCGATAAAGGCTTCTGAGGTAACTTATTGATGTACAAAGATTTTGAGAAATTAATATGGAGGAAACAATTTTTTTTTCCCATAGCTCTACAACTCAATGTGGGCTTTGGCCTCCTCCACACAACATTCTTCCAAGCATTTCTATCCTCTATAAATCCTCTCCACTATCCCATCCTCATCAAATCATCCTATCTCATATTTCCAATTTCCATCGTTTTCTTTGTCTGCCTTGTTTTCTTCTTGAGTGAAGCTTCTCTCTAAGCACTATTTTTGGCATTCTGGTTTCATCCATCCTATAAAATATGCCCGAACCATTTTAGTTTCTGCGCCTTTATGAAGTGTACTATACTATGGCCTTTTATTATTAATTCAAGTTCAGCATTAGTTCTGCTTTTCCACTCTTCTCCTTCTCCTTAAACAGGACCGAACACTTTTCTAAGCACCTTTCGTTCGAATACACTTAAATTGTGCTTGTCTTTCTTGGTCAAGTCCAAGATTCAGAGCCATGAGTAAACCTCAGGTCTCAGGAAACAAATTTATAGTTATGATTATATATATTATATATATATATATATATATATATTATATATATATATTATATTATATATATATATAGTGCGAATACAGTAATTATAGCCATAGAATAAAATATTTTTATGGGTTTTCTCCGCTATAGCTTTAACCACGCAGTATTGAACTATAGCTATACGGTATTAGTTTTATAGTGAACCTATATCATATATGAGCCTAAGGGCCGGTTTCCGAGCTCGGAATTTAGGTAAGTTCTAGACTTTAAAGAGCTGGATTCAAGAAAATGGCTTTCAAAAACGAGGCGTATTCGCAGTAAATAGTTGCAGCAAAATAAATCTTTATCTTTCATTTCTATGGAACCCTTTTTTCTCGACGAAATGAACATTCCTAAATAATTAAAAATAGCTAAAACTTTACACGATTTTCCTTTATTTTATTTTGTGTTCAATTTATATTTTTTCGAAATTCAATTTAACGTGACTATGACTATGACTATGATTCTACGCCCCGTTTCGGAAAGCCAATTTTCTGACTCCAGCTGTTTAAAGTCTAGAGCTTAGCTGAATCCCGAGCTCGGAACCGGCCCTAAAGGTTTTTAACCATTATATTGATTCCAATTAAATGGTTTTTGACAGGTACAACTGAGGATTGTAGCAGTGTTCAAGGAACTGATGAAGACTATAGATTCAATGGAGGCAGTTGGAGGTCAACAAGTCTGCTCACCCATGATAGACAACATTCACGATGCTCTCGACAGAAACAAGTGCGTCATTCTGTGAATCACCATCCTTCAATTACACCTACAGCTTTATACTCCGTAAAAATTACTTCAGACTGGAAGGAATTTGCGGCGCAGAGAAATGTAGAAGATCAGCCAATTACAGTGATGGATAAAGTCATAGGAAGAAGCGCGCAGTTGCCAATTTGTCGATCAGACTCAGTAGACTGAGCGCTTCCAGAGAGGAAACACCCGTATGCATATCATGAGCGCTTGAATACTCACTAGAAATTAGAGAACGCTGGCCGGTTCAAAACGGTAACATAGCCGCCGTTGTATCTCTGCCGCTGTATGCCTTCTCTGCTACGCATGTCCATTCCAAGTAAGAAGTAATTTAGTACAGATTATAGGTGAGTTCCGAGGACTACCAGGAAGCGATTTTCGAATTCATACAAAATAATATGTAGCGGAGTCGCCTCCGGGTGGTCACCCGTCCAATGAGTGTAGCAGATGCATGAATCTTAACTTATATGAGCTATAACATATGTGTGCTGTTGTACTATGATTATCTCTATTTATGTGTTTCCAGGTATACTTGAATTTTTCTAGAGATTTAACTTGATGGAGGACAAAATAATAATAATAGAGATTGGCAGTTTAATTTATATGTGATAGTATCGTGCAATAATTTCTTCCACATTTATGCGTTACAAAAAAGGTTGGTTATAGAATGATACAAATACTGATCGATTCAAAGTTATTATGTTTTCAAGTAGGTACCGGTATGCAAGTCTATAATGTCATATTTGGAAATATTATTTCGGATTAGATTGTTTAAACTGGTATCGTTGTGTAATTTATCTAGAATTAATACTGTTATTTAAAAATATTCATTATTCAAATATTATTTGTTAACATGTAATAGGCCTATAAATATTCATAAGATTTTTTACCAAAATAGAACTATTGAGACATGGGCTGATTAATGTTGAACATGATCGGTAACTGATTGATTGAAATACTGCATTTACAGGTAAGAACTGCGAGACTTTTGTATTTTGAAGATCTATTATCCGCTATAAACATAGACTTTTATTTTCTAGATTGTAATATTCGATAACTAGAATAGTCACCATCTATATTAATAAAGATAATGATCTAACTATATTATTATCAGCAATAAAATTCATCATATATTATTTGAAAGTTTGAAATTTCCAATTATGGATCAAAATATGTGGTTTGAAATAATGTAAAATGGAAATTTCCATTCTAACCCACATTATTGTGGGCTCCATTATATTGGAAACATTCTTCTGGAATCTGATCTGATTAGGCCTATGTGAATATCTATGAATTAAAAATATTGACAAATTAAAATTAGTGGTAAAGAGATTTCAATCAAGTTTCATTCAATTACATTATACTTATAACATTTCAGATTTTATATTACAGGTAATTGAATATACAACTATTTGCTTAAGATTTTAAATAAAATTTTTCACCTGATATTTAAATCAGAGACTGTATCCGTAACTTATTGATTGGAATGCTGCATTTACAGGGATGAACTTCGAGACTTTTGTAATTTGTAATGTACCTATTTTGAGTGTGTAGTCCCTTCACCAAATGTGAAATACACTTTAGAGCTGCTTCACTAGAAATGATTGCTAAACATTATCGTTGAGATGATAAATGATAACAAAATGTTATTATTAATGACGTGGAAAATTGAAATATTTTTTCTCAAGATCGTTAATTCTGATGCTCAAATGAATCGAATAAAAACAGAATGTATGATATTACCATTTAAAAAACGTATTTTAATTGATGATACAGTAGAAATTGAGTAGAAAAATCGGCCTGCTTCGCAATAATTTTCTAGTATGGTGACTGTGCCACAGATAGGAAATTATGTAGGCTACTGCTTTATTAAAATGTATTTATACAATATTTTACATGAAATCACATGTTAAGAGCAAAGCTCTGGTGATGTATGAAACAATATATTAGCCAACTAGTTCACCAGTATAGCATACTAGTAGCCAACAGGTTCCTGATCTATAAAAAATGTAAAGAAAATTATCCTATAAGTTTTATACTTAATAGCAATAGGTATAGTTGATAGCAGCTCATGATGTTCAATTTTTTCAGAAATATTCAATATTGTAGGCCAATCTAGTTCAATAAATGAAGAAATATTTCGAATCAACTATACTATCTTGTTACCCATCATGCATTAAAAATTGACACACAAGTCAATAGTAGTCAATATATATACGCCATCACAAAATATTGGGTATCCACTTATCACTAATGTGAAGAAAAAGTTATATAAAAATTTCATGAAAACTTAAAATTTTGGCTTTTGATAATATTACTTTCATAGATACACGTGATCAATCAGCCCAAAGCAATATTAAATGTATTTTTAAGTATTGTGATATATTGTTACTTTTAATGTGTTGTCTATAACTTGATTCACTATTTTATAAAACAGTTATTGATCCTATATGATCAAGGAGAATATACGGGTAATTTTATTGTGGCTTAATGAGATTCCAGATTTCTCCGCAGTTTTTCAGTTGTACCTGAAAATATAACAAAACTTTTGAAGCATTAATCAATAAAAATTCGGCAAAAAATGGGCTACACCTGATGTTTCTTTTCCAATCATTTCTATTATCCGTGCATTAACATTGATTGGAACAGTCTTAGATATCTTATTGCTTTGACTGATCTGAAAATTCAACATAAAAATAAATTCTATGAAAATAATGTCGCGATTTTTTGGGATAGCAAGTTATTTACGAAGACCTTTCGGTTTTCTTTGAATAACCTGTATGAATTTCCAATTCTTTTTATATTCGCAACTTCAATTTCTTGTTATTTGATTCCTTTGGACTACATATTTTTGTACTGGTGCTTTAGTCTGTGCGTGTCTGAAAATAATTGTTTTTAATTTCTCAATTCAAAAATATCAAGATCTTTCAAATAAATTAATTAACCCCATCAGAAAACAATGTATTACTTTTTGTAGTCTTGTTATTTTCAAATTCACTTAAATTGGAAATTCCAGTTACCGTTATAGTCCAGTCACTATATACATTGGTGCATGCAATTTATATTGTAATTCTGATTTTTTAATATATTATTTAGGTACATAAGAGAAGTCCAGAACCAATTTCTTCATGCAAAATATTCTTGTGCTAGATACAGAGTGGCCCAAAAACCTCTTATTTTCGGCTCATTTTCCAGTTTTCAGTTATTTCTGTCAAATCTCGTAATCGGACAGGAAAATTTGCTCCCGCCTTTTTTCTAAAATTGGCCATTTTTTGTGTATTGGAATATGGACTTAAGTACACTCAACAATAAATTTTCCATTTTCGACCGAATTTGACTTATGATGCATGATTTTGGACCGCCTTGACGAGCCAAGAAGAATAAAGTGCAGTACGATGAAATCTGAGCATTGTGTCAAAAGTTATAAGGGTTTAAATTTTTGAACCTTGAGGCGCGCCTCTCCACTAGGAAATACTGAAATGAAGTGCATCTAACGGGTAATTCTAATAGAACATAAGCTCATGAACTAATGTCATTGTGCGAAATATCAATGTGAGGACAAGGTAGTTGATGATGATGGTTCAAGCTGAAATTAGGTGTTTTTCACAACACAAGGAGCAATGTTGTCAGGTGTACCTGGAAATCTATATAAGATCAAGCGCTCTACCTGATCTCAGATTGTAAGGTAAAGAGCACAAAAATACTCCCAGAGGGATTTTGAATTATACATCTAAATGGTAACACGGAAGATTGTTGATCAAAATCTAAAATTCATAAAAATTGATTTTTTCTTCAAATTTCACTTATTTTTGAGAAATCATAACTCAATAATCATTAGAGATAGAGAGTTCCGAATGATCTCATTTTATCCAAAATTTTATAATCTAGAAAAAGGCGAGAGCAAATATTTCTGTCCGATTACGAGATTTGACAGAAATATCTGATGTCACCTGGTCATATGGGACATAAATATGAATCATATATTTATCTCATATTGATCAGGATTTTAGAGTTTTAAATTGGAAAAGTTTAATGAACAGTGTTTCTGTCTTTGAACAATCTTTGTCATCGACAGAAAGATTGTTTATTTCATTTGTTGTCAAAATCAATGTAGCTTCTCTTTTGTTTTTAATAACAAACGTGCCGCTTGTGCGACTGATAAAAATATGTACTTGAAAGGCTTTCATGTTTGGCATTGACTGAGTTATATTTAATACCCAAAATTTCACTTTCGGTCGGTGTGTGAGCTCGTTCAATAGGACTGAAAGTCAAGTCCGGCTGATCCAGTGAAAGGGCTGGATTTCGGTTCGTTTGATAGTAAAGTTATTCTGTCACAGATCGGGCAGTATAAAAATAATTGTATTGTCAAAGGAGACGGGTTCTGAGTCTATTCATTGGTTCAGTTAATATTTGTTCTTTTTAAAATACTAAAATTGCGAAATACCAGTGGATGCCAAAGTGGGAAGCTATTTTCAAAAAGGTAGGTGACTAATGAATCATTGTTCTGAAATTTTCATAGCCACAAACATTGAATCATCATTAGCAGCAAGCGAGTGTTTTCCCCATTATTCATATCAAATATTGTTTTATAATCAAATTAATCTTGTTTTGTTCAAAGGTATATATGTTAAAGATTCATTAATTAAAGTTCTAGTTATTCTGTTCTTTATTTGTTATCATAGTTTTTTTCCCCTTACATATTTGGTGTAGGCACATCGTGCTTACATATTTGGTGGAGGCTTCTCCCGCCGTCCATATATTGCTTACACTGAAAACTGGAAAATGAGCCGAAAATACGAGGTTTTTGGGCCACTCTGTATCTAGCACAAGAAAATTTTGCATCAAGAAATTGGTTCTGGACTTCTCTTATGTACCCAAATAATATATTAAAAAATCAGAACTACAATATAAATTGCAAGCACACACCCTTTTTTATGTCTATATTGACTGGACTATTATTCTTAAGATGTGATGTATTGCATCAGTCGCATAGGTGGACTTGACTAATTACAATCACATGGTTCTTTTAAGGCTGTGCAAAGGCTGAAAATAAACTCTCTACTCGTGATATTTTTCTAAATT
>NW_024091088.1:0-23078 GCF_014356525.2 Nilaparvata lugens | reverse complement strand
AATGTCCATTCTGAGGAAACAATATTCAATATATCCTCCCCACTAACTCTCTACCAAGGGAGATAGAGAGTGAGTGATGGAGAGGGAGAGAGGGAGCGATGGAGAGGAAGAGAGAGAGTGACGGAGAGGAAGAGAGAGCGAGAGAGAGAGAGAGTGATAAGGAGAGAGTGAGAGAGAATGTTGGGGAAGATAATGGGTATGAAGAAGAGAGAGTGGAAAGAAGAGAGAAATAGGGTAATAGTAAGAGAGTATTTTGAGGAATATAATGGGAATGGAAAAGAGAGTATACGACAGAGAGAGAGAGTGAGAGAGAGATTAGATTAGATTTCTTTATTTATGTATGTTACAATATTTACAGAAAATATTTATAATATTTTAAGCAGATAATGCTATTCTTTTCTACCTCTGCAATGTTGCAAAAGTTTAGAAGTTTTCTATCAACATTTTGTATTATGTATCAATCTTGAATGATACTGTATCATATTGTGTTGATACTGTATCACCTGTGGTGATACTGTATCAGATTGTGGTGATCTCGTATCATCTTCCTATAGTAAGGTCCACGTTATAATAGCAGTGAAAAAAGATGAGAGAAAAACGTTGCCGATCATCTGTCTTGTCAATGCCTCCTATGAACTTTAGCTGATACAGCTGACTTACTCATACCCCAACACATATAATTTATAGTCGGGTGTATATTTATCCATTGAAATCATCATTTACTCATTTTTGAAACACCGCTGATTTATGTAGTTACATTACAATCCTATATTATCAATATTCTA
The DNA here is from genome assembly GCF_014356525.2 of Nilaparvata lugens. Classification (NCBI taxonomy): domain Eukaryota; kingdom Metazoa; phylum Arthropoda; class Insecta; order Hemiptera; family Delphacidae; genus Nilaparvata; species Nilaparvata lugens. The sequence continues at coordinate 22,293 of NW_024091088.1, read as the reverse complement.
ATGTTGCATTCAATCTTCATTGTAATTAATAAGTTCTCCTAATATGTGGAATTTGTTGCATAATTAGCTGTTGTACTGTAATTTATTATAGATTCGTGTATAAACCAGAATATATTGTGACTTACTTGTGACTTACAGCTAAATTGATTGATTGATTGATTGATTACTTTATGTAGATTACAATTTATACTGGCTTATACACTTATATACAATAGCTCACAATACAGCAAAAATATAGATGAATTTACATAATATAGACTAAGAAAATAATTATTGAACTGTATATGATATGAAAAAGCAATTTGTGATATAATAACTATAGATAATTATATTGTAATGCATGTACATAAATTGGCGGAGCTTTGGACATATCAATGTACATTCTTTGGAAAGAATATTAAAAATATCCTCCCCACTAACTCTCAACCAAAAAAATTGATGTGATATCAACTGTTCATTCTCGTTCAAAATAGTCAATTAAACAATAAATAATATTTTTCAATAATTTCAAAATGAAATTCCATGATGAGGAGAGAGTATTCAGTTGATTGGTTACTAGTAGTTCTGGGAACAGTAGACCTCACGCAGTATTCTCATCCACAAGTACCTGATTGAAACTATAGACCTTATGGAAATACAGCAATAGACTTGCTTCTCTACACATCTGTGTAATCACTTGTCAGCTGATTTATGATGAATAATTCCATAGTCTGACTGGCCGTCAGGCTCGCTTCGTTCGCCAAATCCGTCTAGCCAGGGGCTCCGCCCCCTGGACTTCCAACTGGATCGTCAAAGAATGAGGTCAGCAGGCTCGCTTCGCTCGCCTGCATTTTTCATTCGAGCATTTTCATCATATGTCAGGACGATCCAGTCGGGGGCTCAGACTAAACGCCTGGCTAAACGGATATGGCGAGCGAAGCGAGCCTGACGGCTAGTAATATAATATTCCCAGGAATAGCTCTGATTGAAGTAGCAGTGCACAATCAATTTTTCCGCGATAAATGCAAAGTTGTTTTACGAGGAGAATTGAGTGTGTAAATTCTTTCTTCACGCGCAGTTGTAGAAAAATAGCTATTCTTGTTTAATAACATATAATTGATTATTTTAAACGAGAATGAACAGTCAATATGACATCAATAAACCTGTATCAGCTACCGTCTATAGAAGGCATTGACAAGACAGCGGATCGGCAACGTAGTTCTGCTATCTTTCTACACTGCCATTATAACGTGGACCTCACTCCGCTCGGTCAACACGAACTGCAATCAATAATAATGAGAAGAAAAATAACAGAATGAGAAAGAAATCGCATAAGTTGGGAATTTTCAATTCCAGGTCCCCAAAATGCGACTGAGAGGTAATTTAGGAGGCACAGTGCCATTCAAAAAAAGGGTGAATTTTGAAATTTGCAGCGAAGGGCGAGCAAAATGATTTCGGGGCATTATTAGCAGCAAAGTTAGGAGGTTGAGTTTTTGGGGTGGGAGTGAGATGGGGGTTCCTGAAAGCGGTTCATCTTTGATTGGTTGAGAATGAAAAGTGGAGTTTTCCGTTTTTCTTCTACATCATCTTCTTCTTCTTCTTTTCCTCCTTATTCTCCTTTTATCCTCTCCCCATTCTTCTCCCCACTTCTCCCTCCTCTAATACTTCTTCAACCCTTTTTCTTATGCCGATTTCCTCCCCTCCCTTCCAGGCCAATTCTTCCCCTACTACCTCTTCTATCACTTTATTCACTCCCATCACTCTTGTCCGATAATCTCCTTCTCCTTCTCCTCTTCTTGTTCTCCATCTTTACTTATCCTTGTCCTTCTCTCATCCTTCCTTCTTATTCTTTTCTCTTTCTTCACCTTCCTCCCCTCCTCCCTGAACTTCTTCTTGTTCTTCTCCTACTCCTTTCCCTTCGCGTTCTTCTTCTTATCCTTCTTCTCTAGTCTTTTATTCTTCTCTCACTCCTTGTATTCCATCTCTTCTTCTCCTTGTCATCGTCTTATTCTTCCTCCTTCTTCTTCTTATCCTTCTTCTCCTCCCATTTTTCTTTCTTCTCTTCTCACTCTCCCTCTTCTTCTTCTTTCCTTTCTTCCTCTATATCTCTATTTTCTCAATCCTTGTTCCCAATCGCCACTCCTACTTGTCATTGTCTTTCCTCTCTTCTTCTTCTTCTCCTCCTTCTTCTTCTCCACCATCCACTCCATTTTTGTCTTCTTTTCCTTCTTCTTCTACCGCTTTTTCTTCTCCTACCTCTGATTCTTGTTCTTTTTCTATGCCACTTAAAGGCAAAACGCTTCGGAAAGCTTTCAATTTGGAGCGGCTCTTTCGCTCTTTATGCCTGGGTCTGAGAGTAGAGAGATCCCAGCCGTCACTTAGCGATCAAAAAACTTATTTCCTTCTTCAGCCTTTTCCTTCACCATCTCTGTTACACCCTATAGTGAGGTCCACGTTATAATGGCAGTGTTTGATAAGAAATGGTATTGCTATCCTTGTCTATCATTCAACAAAGCGAAAAGCGCTATCTCTTTCTCGCTTTGCTATGTTGCCCGGATCGTCTTCAACAATGTAGAATTAATAATCAATAATCGAAATTTTTCATCTTAATTATGAGAATTCATCATTGAAAAATATATTTCATTGCTTAATTGACCAAACGAAGTGAGGTCTAAGATTCAAGTCGACGGTTTGGCATTTCTCTTAATTTCTAAATGTTTCTATATTTATAAATGTTGCGCATTTACGGCGAAACGCGGTGATAGATTTTCATGAAATTTGACAGGTATGTTCCTTTTTTGAATGCGTGTCGACTTATATACAAGGTTTTTGAAAATTTCGCAGTTCAAGGATACTATAAAGAGGAAAACGAGCCTCCTTCATACGTCAATTATTAGAGTAAAAATCTGGTGTGGCGCACTCACACAACTTTCCTTGCCGTTATGAAAATTGATCACCTGACGCTAGTGTTCCCGCGCATTTCAAGTCTACTATTCAAAGATTTGAGCCAGCTGGTGACAGGGCAATAACGCTGGAGACACACGAGGTCTGCTATCTCTTCATGGTGAACCATTTAATAGAATCAACAGTTGTAAACAGTTTGCAATTATTGGATAATCACATTTCCTCGAATTTCGAGCTTATTTTTAATTTTAGGTGAAAATGTTACAAAACATTGATTATAGAGATTCTCATGCTCAAATCTTTTCCACTTGAATTTTTTCGTTCGAATTGTATCTGAAGCCTGATAATTGAAAATCTAAAATTAAACTTTGGGCGGAGCTCCTGAATTTTTCACAGATATAAGACTTGTGGCAGTTGATAGAGCTTATCAATGACTATTCCAATTATAACTTTAATCAAAATCGTTGGAGCCGTTTTCGAGAAAATCACGAAAAATCCTATTTTCGACAACATTTTCGCCATTTTAGCCGCCATCTTGAATCGCATTTGTTTGTGTCTGATCCTTATATTGGAAGGACCTTACGTTCCAAATACACACACACACACACACACACACACACACACACATACAGACCAATACCCAAAAACTACTTTTCCGGTCTCAGGGGACCTTATAGAAATGTAGAAATTGGGGTACCTTGATTTTTTTCGGAAAGCAATACTTTCCTCACCTATGGTGATAGGGCAAGGAAAGTAAAAATCAGACTATAGAATTATTCATAATAAATCAGCTGACAAGTGATTACACAGATGTGTGGAGAAGCCAGTCTATTGCTGCATTTCCATAAGGTCTATAGTTTCAATCAGGTACTTGTGGATGAGATACTGCGTGAGGTCTACTGTTCACAGAACTACTAGTATAAAAGGAAAGAGGAGCCTCCTTCATACGCCAATATTAGAGTAAAAATCAGACTATAGAATTATTCATCATAAATCAGCTGACAAGTGATTACACAGATGTGTGGAGAAGCCAGTCTATTGCTGTATTTCCATAAGGTCTATAGTTTCAATGAGGTACTTGTGGATGAGAATACTGCGTGAGGTCTACTGTTCACAGAACTACTAGTATAAAAGGAAAGAGGAGCCTCCCATACGCCAATATTGAGTAAAAATCAGACTATAGATTATTCATCATAAATCAGCTGACAAGTGATTACACAGATGTGTGGAGAAGCCAGTCTATTGCTGTATTTCCATAAGGTCTATAGCTTCAATAAGGTACTTGTGGATGAGAATACTGCGTGAGGTCTACTGTTCACAGAACTACTAGTAATTAATCAACTGAATATCCCCTCCTCATCATGGAAATTCATTATGAAATTATTGGAAAATATTATTTATTGCTTAATAAAGTATATTTGATTATTTCAAACAAGAATGAAAAGTTTAAATTACATCAATAAACCTGTTTCAGCTACCGTCTATAGAAGGCGTTGATAAGACAGATGATCGGCAACGTTTTTCTCCTATCTTTTTCTACTGACTTTAAAACATGGACCCAACTCTTCCATCTACCTCTTGATAGAATACTGCCATTACAACGTCGACCTCACATTATTTTACAGTTTTGAGTACTAAGTAGAATGAATTTTGTTATCAATTCAGATCTCAATCTTTCTAGATTAAAAATCTGGTGTGGTACACTCACACAACTTTCCTTGCTCATATTTGAAACTACGATCATACTTTTGTATCTTCTATCTATATATATAAAAGCGAAATGGCACTCACTCACTCACTCACTCACTCACTCACTCACTCGCATAACTAAAAATCTACCGGACCAAAAACGTTCAAATTTGGTAGGTATGTTCAGTTGGCCCTTCAGAGGCGTACTAAGAAATCTTTTGGCAATATTTTAACTCTAAGGGTTGTTTTTAAGGGTTTAAAGTACGCCTTTTAGCATGTATATTCTTCTTTCCCCAATCTCTTGATTATAATTGAAATTCCATATCACATGTTTACTATAGAACTATAATCTAGATAGAGTACCTCTTCAAAAACAGTTGTTAACTGGCAACTAAATTAATAATTTTGTCAGGTTGGCATTAAGTTGAGTTGACTTTGTTAGGTTGGCACCAAGTTGAAGATTTAAATGCATTTATCGCGGAAAAATTGATTGGGCACTGCTACTTCAATCCTGGGAATATTATGTTACTAGCCGTCAGGCTCGCTTCGCTCGCCCGATTAGCCAGACGTTTAGTCTGAACCCCTGACTGGATTGTCCTAACATGATAAAAATGCAGGCGAGCGAAGCGAGCCTGCTAATCTCATTCTTGGACGATCCAGTCGGGGGTCCAGGGGGCGGAGCCCCCTTGCTAGACGGATATGGCGAGCGAAGCGAGCCTGACGGCTAGTATGTGTATATAATTGTTTTCAGAGTACTTTTTCCTTTGTGTAAATTGTGAAATTCGATGATTTTTTTAGTCGTCATTTTTTAAAGTCGTCCAAACAGCTGTTCTACAGATGAAATATCTCGTCTATGTGTTCTTTTTATGAACTGCTCTACCTACCTACCTCATGCACGAGAAGGAGGCTACAAAGTCCATTTCTCAAGGATGGGGTGGACCCCCCATTAGTTTCCCAGAAAGGAGACTCATGCCAGTTAATAGAGCTGATAAATAACTATACAGAGTATGAATTTGAAAAAAATCGGTCAAGTTATTTTGAGAAAATCGTGAAAAAAAACATGTTTTCTTTTAGTAATTATCCGCCATTTTTCTCAAGTATATTACGGAGCTTCTGCAATTTTCTCAGAAATGAGACTCATGTCAGTTGATAGGGCTTATAAATAGCTATCCATGGTATGAATTTAAAGAAAATCGTTTGAGCCGTTTTCGAGAAAACCGTGAATAACATGGTTTTTTAGTGATTATCCGCCATTTTTCACAAGGATATTACGCAGGTCCTGCAATTTTCTCAGAAATGAGACTCATGTCAGTTGATAGGGCTTATAGATAGCTGTCCATGGTATAAATTTGAAGAAAATCGTTTGAGCCGTTTTCGAGAAAACCATGAAAAACATGGTTTTTAAGTGATTATCTGCCATTTTTTCCGCCATTTTGAATTCAATTTTATTGAATTTCTTATTGTCAGATCCTCATGGTATAAGGACCTCGAGTTTGAAATTTCAAGTCAATTGGTTGATTAGGAATGGAGTTATCGTGTTCACAGACATACACACACACACACACACACACACACACACACACACACACACACACACACACACACACCACAGACCAACACCCAAAAATCATGTTTTTGGACTCAGGGGACCTTGAAACGTATAGAAAACTTGAAATTAGGGTACCTTAATTTTTCTTGGAAAGCAATACTTTCCTTACCAATGGTAGTAGGGCAAGGAAAGGTGTGTTTGTGTTTTGTTTCAATGAGGAAATTAGTGAAGAATTGAAAAGTCGCACATAACCTTTATTTGGACAATTTATTTTATGAAATTGGGATGAAAATAAGTTTTGGACTGTAGTCTGTTTCCTTGTCCTCAAGTTGATTGTAAATGATAGATAAATAAAAAAATAGGAAGATGATACAGTATCACAACACATGATACAGTATCAACACAATATGATCAAGTATCAACACAATATGACACAAAATGATACAGTATCAAAACAATATGATACAGTATCAACACAATATGACACAATATGATACAGTATCAACACAATATGACACAACATGATACAGTATCAACACAATATGATATTATATAATACAATATTTCGATACAAAACTTCCAAACTTCTGCAACATTGCAGAGGTAGAAAAAAATAGCATTATCTGCTTCGTGGAATGATAGACAAAGATAGCAATACCATTGCTAATCAAATACTGTCAATATAACGTAGAGTGCTTGCGTAGCAACCTAGAGATCCCGGGCTCAAACCCCACTCACAGCCAAAAGTTTTTGAACAGGTCACTTCGTGTTTTTGTATGGGCACGTTAAGCTGTCGGTCCCGGCTGAAGTATGACAGTCGTGAGGCCCATTGACGGCTCAAATGATATATTCAGGCGAGTGGAACTCCCATCGGGGACTCCCCACCAATAGAAGCCATACGAATTTTATTATTATAACGTGGAAGATGATACATGAATCACCAGAAAATGATACAGTATCAACACAAAATGACGGTAGCTGATACAGGTTTAGTGATGTAATATTAACGGTTCATCCTTGTTTAAAATAATCAATTATATTTTATCAAGCAAGAAACGTAACTATATTGAGGTCTAGGTTATAACGGCAGTGGAGAAAGATAGCAGAACAACGTGGCCGATCCTCTGTCTTGTCAATGCCTTCTATAGACGGTAACTGATACAGGTTTATTGATGTAATATTAACTGTTCATTCTCGTTTAAAATAATCAATTATATTTCATAATAGCTATTTATGTATTAAGAGCATAATGGTCGCGCATTTATCGCTCGCGCAAAACAGTTATCACGCGACGCGAAGCGGATTGTGATAATTATAATTGTGATAATAATAATTGCAAGCATGATAAAGAAGCATTACGCACGAATTACATCCAAAATGTTTTCTACAACTGCCCAAACCTGTTTAATTACTTATATCGGCGGAGTTACAATTACCGACTTTTTAGGTTAAGATCTGACTTTTTGGCGAGCTGCTTACAATCAGCTGATTGGCGAGCGTAAAGAAATTCTTCTGCGCATGCGCGAATAATAAGCGAGCAGAAAGTAAATCTACTACGCATGCGCGGATGGTTAGTGAGCGGAAAAGTAGATTCTCCTCAGAAATTAGCTGTTTTATGAGGAGAATTGAGTATGTAAATTCTTTTTTTACTCGCAGTTGTAGGAAAATCATATTTTTCAAGAATTCCATGATCAATTTTTATGATTGAGATGAAATATATGTTAATTGACCGAGCGAAGTGAGGTCTAAGATTCATGTCGATGGTTTTGCATTTCTCGTTATGTTTAAATAATGTTTATTTTATGTTGCGCATTTATGGCGAAACGCGGCAATGGATTTTCATTGAATTTGACAAATATGTTCCTTTTTACTTTCCTTGCCCTACTACCATAGGTAAGGAAAGTATTGCTTTCCAAAACAAATTAAGGTACCCCAATTTCAAGTTTTCTATACGTTTCAAGGTCCCCTGAGTCCAAAAACATGATTTTTGGGTATTGGTCTGTGTGTGTGTATGTGTGTGTGTGTGTATGTGTGTGTGTGTGTATGTCTGTGAACACGATAACTCCATTCCTAATTAACCGATCGACTTGAAATTTTAAACTCAAGGTCCCTATACCATGAGGACCCGACAATGAGAAATTCAATAAAATTCAATTCAAGATGGCGGAAAAAATGGCGGATAATTACTAAAAAACCATGTTTTTCACGTTTTTCTCGAAAATGGCTCTAACGATTCTCTTCAAATTAATATCATGGATAGCTATTTATAAGCCCTATCAACTAGCATGAGTCTCATTTCTGGGAAAATTTCAGGAGCTCCGTAATATTCTTGAGAAAAATGGCGGAAAATGACTAAAAAACCATGTTTTTCACGGTTTTCTCGAAAACGGCTCCAACGATTTATTTCAAATTTATACCATGGATAGCTATTTTTAAGCCCTATCAACTGGCATAAGTTTCATTTTTGTAAAAATTTCAGGAGCTCCGTGATATTCTTGAGAAAAATGGCGGATAATGACTAAAAATCCATGTTTTTCACGATTTTTTCAAATAACTTGACCGATTTTTTTCAAATTCATACTCTGTATAGCTATTCATCAGCTCTATTAACTGGCATGAGTCTCCTTTCTGGGAAACTAATGGGGGGTCCACCCCATCCTTGAGAAATGGACTTTGTAACCTCCTTCTCGGCATGAGGTAGGTAGGTAGAGCAGTTCATAAAAAGAACACATAGTCGAGATATTTCATCTGTAGAACAGCTGTTTTGACGACTTTAAAAAAATGACGACTAAAAAAATCATTGAATTTCACAATTTACACAAAGGAAAAAGTACATACACAAAACAATTATATATACACATATACAAAAGTCTGATCGTAGTTTCGAATATGAGCAAGGAAAGTTGTGTGAGTGTACCAAACCAGATTTTTGAATTTTGTGTCGACGTGCATTCTATCAGGATTTTGAGATTTTCAATTACATTTTTGAAATTTCAAGAATAATATTGAAGAAAGAAGAGCCCTATGTACGCTAATATTACACAAAAAATCAGACTATAGAATAATATTGATCATAAACCATAATGATAACGAAGAAGAAGATAAGAAGAAGAAGAAGAAGAAGAGAAGAAGAAGAATAAGAAGTGTAAGAAAGATAAGAAGAAGATGGTGAAGGAGGAGAAGAAGAAGCATGAGAAGAAGGTAAATTACCCTCTTCTTCTTCTTCTCTTGTTTTTCTCCTCGCCTCAATATTATTGGACGAGCGTGAGCGAGTTCTTACTCTTGACTGAAGCCAAAGTCAGTCCGTCTGTTTGTATATTCGACAGTAACTTTTAAACAATTCGATCAATCTACAAATTTTCAACACACAGGGGGGAGGATGAGAAGATGGAGAAGAAGGAGAAATATGAGAAGATGGAAGGATGAGAAGATGGAGAAGAAGGAGAAATATGAGAAGATGGAAGGATGAGAAAGGGAGTAGAGAAGAAGGATGAGAAGGAGGAGTAGGAGGAGAAGTGTGAGAAGGAGGAGGAAGTGACGAAGAGGGGGAGGAGGAAAAGGAGAAGTAGGGGGAGAAGTGAGAGAAGAAGAAGATGGAGAAAAAGTGGGGGAATAAGGAGAAGGAGGAGAATAAGGAGATGGTGGAGAAATGTAGATAGTGGTGGAGGATGAGGAAGAGAAGAAGAAGGAGAAGGAGGTTGAGGATGAAAAGGAGGAGAAGGAGAAGAAGGTGGAGGAGGAGGAGATGAAGGAGAAGGAGGATAATAATGTAAGGAGGAACACCCATTATATTTTAGGGGAATCTTTGAAGATGATGAAATGAATTCATGAGGAGGTGGAAGCCTGAACATGTATGGTCATAACAGCCCTTAATGCATTTGCTGGAAGGGGTGCCATATTATTGGGAGATATCCAGAGATAGATAAAGATAGAGTGAGAGAGAGAGTGAGAGAGTAAAAGGGAGAGAGAGTAAAAGTGAGAGAGAGTGTGTGCGTGTGAGGCGAGGCAGAGATAGAGAAGAAGATGAGGGAAAAGAGGAAGAAGAAGAAGAAGAAGGAGGAAGAAAAGGAGTAGAACAAGGAGAAGAAGAGAAGGAAGAGAAGAAGAAGAAGAAGAAGAAGAAGAAGAAGAAGAAGAAGAAGAAGAAGAAGAAGAAGAAGAAGAAGGTCAAGAAGGAGGAGAAGTATAAGGGGAAGAAGAAGAAGAAGAAAATAAAGTAGAAGAAGAATTCCCCAAGTATACGTCTTGGCCTTGTTCCAACCTTATCAACATTCATAGCTGCTGCTGGTGGGTCACCCTTCCACTAACAGATCAGACAAGCCGACGCTTAACTTCAAATATGAGGTACTGGAGTTATGGAGATCAAAAAGGTTGATATAGGTCCAAAGCATAATATAAAAATAATATAATGAAAAAGATTGGATGAATAAATAAATAAATGAATAGAAAATAGGTTATCTGTGATGCTGAATATTCATGAGAAACTATTCTCATTTATTTATATATTAATATAAATATTTATATATATTTATTTATATTATATTATATTATTATTTATAATTATTTATATATTAAGTTATAGACTTGGAGGTAACCCGATCTCCGCAACGGTCTATTTTAAAACTTGACAAACTGAAAACTTGACCTTATAAAGATTTGAGAATTTTAAATAGGCCTATTATAACCATCCTTTGAAAATTAAGGATCTATAATTTATTATGCAAAATGTCAAGATTGATGAGTTGAGTAGTTGAGACGTGATGATGCGTCATTCGTCAATTTCCTATCCCCTACGTGTGTAATCCAGTTCTTTCCTGTATTATATCACAAGCCGTCAGGCTCGCTCCGCTCGCCATATCCGTCTAGGCAGGACTCCGTCTGGACCCCCGACTGGATCCTCCAAAAATGAGATCAGCGTGCTAGCTTCGCTCGCCTGCATTTTTCATTCGAGCATGCTTCATTCCATCAGGAAGTCAAAGTACTGAGAAAACGCAGAAAAGCTGAGAAAAACGTTGGAAAAACGCTGATTTTGGGCGTATCTCTGATAAAATATCAAAATCATCGCATCATAAGATTTTTAGCTAATTCTCTGTACCAGATTTGAACATTTTCTGTCTATTACTTGATGAAAGAACTGAGAAAACGCTAATTTTAGGCATATCTTTGGCGTTATTTCAAAATCCTTCTAACACAACATTATTACACTCTAGCTTAGCTTCTGTACTGAATTTGAACGAATTATGTTCATTTGTTCTCGATAAATCTGAGAAGAAGCAAAAAAACGCTGGAAAAACGCAGATTTTGGGCGTATCTCTAGAAATTTTTCCAAATCCGTTCTTAGTGCGCCTCTAAAGGGTCAACTGAACATACCTACCAAATTTGAACGTTTTTGGTCCGGTAGATTTTAGTTCTGCGAGTGAGTGAGTGAGTGAGTCAGTCAGTGCCATTTCGCTTTTATCAAGCTAAGATGATACTGTATCATATTGAGGTGATTTTTGTATCATCTTCCTCCAGTGGGGTCCTCGTTATTATGGGAGTGTTTGATTAGCATTGGTGTTGCTATCCTTGTCTATCTGCAGACAAAGCAGATAGCGCTATCCTTTAACACCTACAAAATATTCCCAGATCTTTCTTCAACTATACAGAAATATGATTGGTTTACAAAAACTCAATAATCATAAGAATTCATCATTGAATAATTCAGAAATATATTTTGTTGAATATGATATATTATTTTCATCAGATATCCTGTTCCGGTATCAGCTATTTTCCATAGAGGGCAGTGGCAAGGCGGAAAATCGGCAATGATGATCTCCTATCTTTTGATTCTCTCAAAAGTATATGAATTAATATCATTTCCATCAACACACAACCAGGGAGAGAGAAAGAGAGAAAGAGAAGTTGGAGGAGTAAGTTGGAGAGAGAGAGAGCGAGTGAGAGAGAGTGATTTGGATTGAAAGAGAGTGAGTGAGTGAGATAGAGAAAAAGTGTGATAGAGTTAAGAAATTGATTGACTGATTGATTGAGTACTTTATTAATGTAGATTACAATATATACTGGCTTATACACTTATATACAATAGCTTACAATACAGCAAAATTATAGATGAATTTACAAAATAAGAGAGAGCGTGAGAGTGGGTGAATGAGAGAGAGAGAGCTGTAGCTCATAAAGCATTCTGTTTGATACGACACAAATGTCAGTTTGAAATGTCGATATGAGCTGCAAATCTCTCACTCAATCCCTCATTTGCTCTCTCTCACTCTATCTCTGTTCATCTAGGAAATGAGAAAGTCAGATCTGGCGATGATAATCCAATGTAGGTGATTTCTGAATGCCACGTCTCAAAATTCGACATACCGTTCATCTCGTCGAAATGTTTAAGTCGACTGCACAATTCAACTCAATATCTGTGCATCGATTCACTGATAAGCCTCTTATTCTTCTTCTTCTTCTTCTTCTCCTTCTTCTTCTTCTTCTTCTCCCACAATCTCCCTCTTGTTCTTCATTTACTTGTTTTCCTCTTCAATCTCTTTCTTCTTTCTCGCACTTCTTCTTCTTTCTACTTCTTCTTATTCTTCTTCTTCTTCTTCTTCTTCTTCTTCTTCTTCTTCTTCTTCTTCTTTTTCTTCTCCCTCTTCTTCTTCTTCTTCTTCTTCTTCTTCTTCTTCTTCTTCTTCTTCTTCTTCTTCTTCTTCTTCTTCTTCTTCTTCTCCACCTTCTCATTATCTTTGTCCTTCTTCACCACTTTCTCGCCATTCTTCTCCTTCTCTTCCTTCTCTACATTCTCATCATTATCCTCCTCCTTCTCATTATTCTTTATCTTCTGCCTCATTTTCTTCTCCTCTTTCACCTCCTTCACTCCCTTCATCACCCTCTCACCATTCTCCTTTTTATTCTTCTTTTCCTTTTTCTTCATCACCTCTATTTCCTTCTCCTCATTCATTTCCTCCTCCTCCTTCAAGTCTTTCTCCTCATTCTTTTTCTCCTTCTCATTATTCTTCCTCTCCTCCTTCATCCCCTTCTCCTTCTTCACCACCTTCTCTTCATCCTTCTTCCTCTTTCTCCTATTCTTCTTCTTTTTCTTCTTCCTGTGTTGAGGTGTTCAGAGACTGGCTTTGGTTATCTAGCTTGAAATTGAAGCTATAGTAAGGTCCACGTTATAATGACAGTATTTGATCAACTTTGGTTTTGCTATCCTTGTCTATCATTCAACAAAGCCGGTGCTACTATCCTTTTCTAGGTCCACAACGATGCCAAGTATGTTTTTGACAGTGTAGAAATATAATTGATTAATGCAGAGAATCGGCATCGCTATTCTTCTATCTTTATCCACTGCCATTATAACGTGGACCTCACTATAGCTGTGAATTGAAGCTAGGATAATAATTTTGTTTTGTGGGAGCAGATATCCACCTCTCACTCAGGGATCATATTTGGATTTGGGATGGGATATCTTCCTCCACTTGAGGATGTATTGAGGATATCCTTCCTCATTATATTGAGGATATATTGGTGGTGGGGAGAGGAAGAATAGGGGATGCCTGTGTAGTAGCTATGTACCTATGTACCTATGTACCTATGTACCTATATACCTAGCTATGTACCCTCTAGCGGCAGACTATGTTCTAATTAATAAAGCTGGCCGAATTATGGCAGCAGATGGGAATTCAATATGGAGCTGCATCTCTGTGGGAGTGAGAGAGAGGGTGTCTTCCTTCATACACCCCACTCTCTCTGTTCATGTGATTGTCGTGATAACTGGTTTCGAGGTGTATTACGGTATTCATCTATGTAATTGACCGAGCGAAGTGAGGTCTATGTTTTTACTCGGATTCTATCTTGTTTGTCTGTATGTAACTCATTCACGCCCAAACGCGTTGATAGAATTCGAAGAAATATTTCTTTTTCAACTGCGCGTCGATGTATACACAAAGTTTTATTGAAAATTTGCATTTCAAGGATAAAATAAATGATAAGGAATTCCTCCATACTCTCATATCACTATATAATATCATGGAGAAACAATAGAATAATGTAGATATCCCATGGTATAGGGCATTTTTATGTCGCAACTTTTACTGTTATCTCAAGCTGATAGTCCACGTAGTTTTTTCCTGTAAAGCTATATGACGCTGGTAGTCTCTCATATTGTGCCGTTCATATACACTTACCCGGACTAAACAGTAAAAATCGACAATAATCGACAGTAATCGACTTGAGATAACAGTAAAAGTTGCGACATAAATTCCTTATACCATGGGATATCTACTTACGCTATTGTTTCTCTATGATAATATCATCCACTTTGAAAATAGGATCAATCAGTCTATAGAATTATTGATAATCAGCTGACAAGTGGATTATTCATTGCATGCATCACAAAGATGTCTGGCCGTGTCTATTTCTATGAGGTGGGGTTTCAATATGTTTTATGATGCGTGCCCATCAGTATCAATATTCTCACATTTGAAAAACAAATCTGATAGGCGATTGAAAATAGAATAAAAAATGATTGAATGAACTGAATAAAGCTGGAGAAATTATAATGTTTTTGATTGGAGAAAATTGATAGAAAAAATCTGGTGTGGTGCACTCACACTACTTTCCTTGCCGTTATGAAAATTGATCACCTGACGCTAGTGTTCACGCGCATTAGAGTCTACTATTCAAAGATCTGAACCAGCTGGTGACAGGAAAATAACGCTTGAGACGCTGAAGGTCTGCTATCTCTTCATAGTGAATCATTTAATAGAATCAACAATAATTTGCAATTGAATAATCACTTTTTCTCGAATTTAAAGTCTATTTTCAATTTTAGGTGAAAATGTTACTGAACATCAATTGTAGAGATTTTCATGCACAATCTATTCCACTTGGAATTTTTTGTCCAAATTGTATCTGAAGCCTGATAATTGAGAATCTAAAATCAAACTTTGCATAGATGGGGCGGAGCTCCTGAAATTTTTACAGATATGGGACTAGTGACAGTTGATAGAGCTAATCAATGACTATTTCAGGTATAAATTTGATAAAAATCCTTGAAGCCGTTTTCGAAATATCGCGAATAACCCTGTTTTTGACAACATTTTCGCTATTTAAGCCGCCATCATGAACTGCATTTGATCGAAATTGTTCCTGTCGGATCCTTATAGTATAAGGACCTTAAGTTCTGAATTTCAAGTCATTCCGTTAATTGGGAGATTAGATATCGTGTACACAGACGCACATACACTAATACACACACACACACACACACACACACACACACACACACACCACACACACACACACACACACTGTCATTGTCTATCATTCGACAAAGCCGGTGGTCCTTTTCTAGGTCCACAACGATGCCAATTATATTTTTGACAGTGTAGAAATATAATTAATTGATGCAGAGAATCGGCATCGCTATTCTCCTATCTTTATCCACTGCCATTATAACGTGGACCTCACTATAGGCCTATTATGAATTTTTCAAGATTTAAGTAGGTTAAGTTTTCAGTTTCTCAAGTTTTCAAACAAATGCTTGCGAAGCACGGGCTACCAGCTAGTTACGGTTACAAATGAACGTATTCATTCTGGAATTCGGACAACAAAAATTATTTAGCGGGAAAAAGACGTGAAAAAACAAAAAAATGAGAAATGAAGGAAAGGAAAAAGAATAGCTACGGATCAGAGAGGCCGTGTGAAATTGATGGCACAGAGATCTAGAGGTCAACCGAGACTTATAAGGATGAAGATGGGTAGGAGAAGAAGGGAAGGAAGAAGAAGCACAAGAAGAAAAATGGAGGAAGAAGAAGAAGAAGATGGAGGGAAACAAGAAAAAGAAGAACAAGAAAGTGATGGTGGAGGAGGAGGAGAATAAGAAGAAGAAGAAAATGAGGAAGAAAAAGGGGAAGGAGAAGGAGGAGATGGAGGAGGGAAACAAGAAAAAGAAGAACAAGGAGGAGATGGTGGAGGAGGAGAAGAAGAAGGAGATGAGGAAGAAGAAGAAGATGGAGGAGGAATACAAAAAAAAGAACAAGAAGGAAGGAGATCAGAATACGTGGAAGAAGAAGATGAAAATGAATACTAGGGAGGAAAGGAGAAGAAGGAGAAGGAGAATAGGGGAAAGAAGGGGAAGAGGGAGAAGAATGAGAAGAAGAAAGCGGAGGATGAGGTGTAGAAGAAGAAAAAGGAGATGAATGAGTAGGAGGAGGTGAATATTGACAAGAAGAATGAGAGGATGAGGAAGAAGAACAATGAGAAGAGGAAGAAGAAGAAGAGAAAGGGGAATGTGGAGAAGAAGATGGGGGAGGAAAACAAGAAAAAGGAGAACAAGAAGGGGATGGTGGAGGAGGAGGAGAAGAAGAGAAAGGAGAATGGGAAAAAGGAGAAGAAGATGGAGGAGGAAAACTGAAAAAAAGAACAGGAAGGAGATGGTGGAGGAGTAGGGGAAGCAGAAGACGTATGAGAAGAAGAAGAAGAAGAAGAAGAAGAAGAAGAAGAAGAAGAAGAAGAAGGAGGAGAAGAAGAAGAAGAAGAGCAAAGAAGAGAAATGTAGAGGTCAGGTCCTGACTGCGTCTCAAAAGATAAGGCAAGGAGAAAATATGAGAATTGCCAAAATAAATTCCTCCCACGTGTTCTGAATGGAAACTGAAAATGCACTCCGGTCCAAGATTTTCCAAACTTTTCCATCCTTCTCCTCCCCTAACTTTTCCTTCCCCTATCCTATCAATATTTTTCTTCCACTTCATCCCCTAAGATTCAAACCATCCATAGTGAGAACAACGTTGCCGATCCTCTGTCTTGTCAATGCCTTCTATAGACGGTAGCTGATACAGGTTTATTGATGTAATATTATCTGTTCATTCTCGTTTGAAATAATCAATTATATTTTATCAAGCAAGAAACGTAACTATAGTGAGGTCTAGGTTATAACGGCAGTGGAGAAAGATAGCAGAACAACGTTGCCGATCCTCTGTCTTGTCAATGCCTTCCATAGACGGTAGCTGATACAGGTTTATTGGTGTAATATTAACTGTTCACTCTCGTTAAAATAATCAATTATATTTTAACAAGCAAGAAACGTAACTGAGGTCTAGGTTATATCGGCAGTGGAGAAAGATAGCAGAACATCGTTGCCGATCCTCTGTCTTGTGAATGCCTTCTATAGACTGTAGCTGATACAGGTTTATTGATGTAACTGTCGAATTGACTATAGTGAGGTCCACGTTATAATGACAGTATTTGATCAACTTTGATCTTTCTCTAGGTCCACAACGATGCCAATTATGTTTTTGACAGTGTAGAAATATAATTAATTAATGCAGAGAATCGGCATCGCTATTCTTCTATCTTTATCCACTGCCATTATAACGTGGACCTCACTATAATCAATCCTATTATATTAAGCAAGCAATTTCTGTATATTTATTTATATTTATTTGGTTATGTGGTTATCTGTTTATCTGGTTATCTGGATATCGCTGTATAGTGGGGTCCACGTTTTATTGGTAGTCTTTGTTCAGCAATGGTATTGCTATCCTTGTCTATCATTCAACAATGCGGATAGGGCTATCTCTTTCCCGCTTTGCTCTGTTACCAGATCGTCTTTCAACAATGTAGAACTATCAATTAATAGTCATCTTAATCATGAAATTATTGAAAAATATAATTTTTTGATTAATAGAATATAATTGATTATTTTAAACGAGAATGAACAGTTAGTGTTTCATCAATAAACCTGTATCAGCTACCGTCTTCAGAAGGCATTGACAAGACAGAGGTTCGGCAACGTTGAACCCTTATCCTCCTTCACTACTATTATAACGTGGAACTCAATCCTATAAGATGATACACATGATACAGTATCATCACACATGCTACAGTATCATCAGCGCTTGATACACAACACCATGATATGATACAAATCTTCCAAACTTTGGCAACACTGCAGAGGTAGGGAAGGATAGCTCTATCTGCTTTGTGGAATGATAGACAAGGATAGCAACACCAATGTTAATCAAATACTGCCATTGAAACATGAAAAATCACTACACTCATGATACAGTATCACCACACATAAGATTGATACACAACGCCATAATTTGATACAAAGCTTCCAAACTTTGGCAAAAGTGCAGAGATTGAAGAGGATAGAGCGATCTGCTTTGTGGAATGATAGACAAGGATAGCAACATCGATGTTGATCAAATACTGCCATTATAACGTGTAATATGATACAAAGATCACTACACTCGTGATACAGTATCACCACACATGATACAGTATCATCAGAGCTTGATACACAAAACCATCATTTGATACAAAGCTTTTAAACTTTGACAATAGTGCAGAGGTAGAAAAGTATATAGCTATCTGCTTTGTCGAATGATAGACAAGGATAGCGACACCAATGTTAATCAAATACTGCCATTATATCATGAAAGATGATACAAAGATCACTACACTAATGATACAGTATCACCACACATAATACAGTATCATCAAAGCTTGATACACAACACCATAATTTGATACAAAACTTCCAAATTTTGACAATAGTGCAGAGGGAGTGAAGGATAGCGCTATCTGCTTTGTGGAATGATAGACAAGGATAGCAACACCAATGTTAATCAAATACTGGCATTATAACGTCAACCTCACTATAGGAAGATGATACAGTATCAACACAATATGATACATAACACCATGATTTGATACAAAGCTTCCAAATTTTGACAATAGTGCAGAGGGAGGGAAGGATAGCGCTATCTGCTTTGTGGAATGATAGACAAGGATAACAACACCAATGTCAATTAAATAATATCATTATAACATGAAATATGATACAAAGATCACCACAAAATGATACAGTATCACCAAACATGATATTGTATCATCAGAGCTTGATACACAACACCATAATTTGATACAAAGCTTCCAAACTTTGGCAACATTACAGTGGTAGGAAAGGATAGTGCTCGATCTAGAAGATAGACGATCTGTCAAAAGAGCAAGGTGAGAAAGAGATAGCGCTATCTGCTTTGTGGAATGATAGACAAGGATAGCAACACCGATGTTGACTTAGTAACAAGAATATCACTCAATGTTACCAACATAGAATAATAGAAGTCACCACCATCTTATAGAATTACATGTTAATTAGTTTCACAGCTAATGACTAAATTGCCTGACTGCCTCATATTCGCGCCAAATTTCAGTGGTAAACTGTTGAATTAATCATTCAGATTACTCTATTTCTCTCTCTCTCTCTCTTCCTCTCAGAATCTATCACTCTCTTTCACTCACTCTCTCTCTTTTTCTCTCTCTCTATCTGTCCCTTCCACATTCACCCTCTCCCTTTCACTCTCTCTCTGAAGCTGTCCCTCTCACATTCTCTCTCTCCCTCTCTTTTCCACTCTCTCTCTCTATCTTCCTCTCTCTTCCACTCTTTCTCTTTCACTCTCTCTCACTTTCACTCTTTCTCTCTTCCACTCACTCTCTCTCTTCCACTCATTCTCTCTCTATTCCACTCACTCGCTCTCTCTCTTCCACTCTCTCTCTCTCTTCCACTCACTGTCTCTTCCTCTCTTTTCCGCCCTCTCTCTTTCACTCTCCCTCTCTAATAGGGTTTCCTATAGATTTATCTAGTGGAATTTGAAATATTGTTCCCAATATTGTATGAATAAAAAAAGTTTATAATTCTCTTTTATTATATGTTATTGTATTTTGATTAATAGTTTTATTTACTTATATTATCAATCTTATTACATAATATGTAATCTATTTTTTTCTTTTCTTATGTAAATTTGTCTTTTTTTGTAAAGGGTTGTGTGGCAGAGAGGACCAGGAGTCCTAACTCCGCCCTAATGAAGGCATATAATCAATCAATCAATGAATCAATCTCTCTTCCACTCAATCTCTCTTTTCACTCTCTCTCTCTCTGTCTTTCACTGACGACCTCATTTTCGCGCCAAATTTCAGTGGCAAGCTGTTGAACTAATCATTCATTAGATTACTATATTTCTTCTCTCTCTCTTCCTCTCAGACTTTCTCACTCTCTTTCACTCACTATCTTCCTCTCTATCTGTTTCTCTCACATACTCACACTCTCTCTTCCTTTCTCTTTCACTCTTACTATCCCTCTTACCTCCTCCTCATTGTCCTTCATCTCCTTCTTCTCCATTCATCTTCTTTTCCTTCCCCACTCTCTCTTACAGTCCCTATCTCTCTCTCATCCATTCTCACCCTCGCACACTCTCTCTTACTCTTCCTCCCTCTTTCACTCTCCCTCTCTTACTCTTCCTCTCTCTTTCACTCTCTCTCTCTTATCTCCACCTCATTATCATTCCTCTCCTACTTCACCCTTTTTTTCTCTTTATTCTCCTCCAAGAGAATAGAAAGTGTGTCTCTCTCTCTTCTACTATATTATTTCTAATTACTACAATATCTACGATATCTACGAATCTACAATATTCTATTTCTACAAAATTTCCATTTATAAATAAATCCCTAGTTTCAATAATGAAATTAACGTTTTGGTAGAGAGTTAGTAGGGAGGATATATTGAATATTGTTTCCGAAGAATGGACATTGATATGTCCAAAGCTCCGCCAATTTATGTACATGCATTACAATATAATTATCTATAGTTATTATATTACAAATTGCTTTTTTTCATATCATACACAGTCATGTACAATAATCATTCTCTTGGTCTATATTATGTAAATTCATCTATGATTTTGCTGTATTGTAAGCTATTGTATATAAGTGTGTAAGCCAGTATATATTGCAATCTACATAAATAAAGTACTCAATCAATCAATCTCTTTCACTCTCTCTCTTATATTAATATTCTCTTAATATTTTCCTCTTCTTCTTCTCCTTCTTCTCCTTCTTCTTTTCCTTCTTCGTCTTCTCCTTCTTCATCTATTTTTATACTTCCACTTCTTCTTTTGTTACATTGTATTATTTTTCAGTTTTTATTCTTTAATTTCTATTCATATCTCAATTATAATTATTTAGGTTTCGTTATTTTTTCTTCTTCATTGATTATTATTTTTGTATTTTTATAATATTTATTTGCCTTATTTGTAATATTGTATATATATTTTTTTGAATTTGATTTGTCCAATCTAGTAATTATTGAGCGTTGTATTGGAGGGTTGAGTGTGAAAGAGGGCCGGCTGCGCCCTAACTCCGCCCTCCTGGGTAAAAATAAAGGCAGCTATTCAATTTATTCTATTATATTCTATTCTTAACTCATTCTCCTTATCCTTCATCTCCTCCTTTCCCCATTCACTTCTTAACCTCCTCCATTCAAACTCTCAAAAGGGGAGTCCTTTTTCACTCTCTCTCTCTTACCTCCTCTCCCTTATCATCGCTCTCCTTCTTCTTCCTTTCATCCTTTTACTTCGTCTCCCCCATCTTGGAACAAATGACTGAAAATGTCCGGCCCTAGAACGATCACATGACAACCATCCCTCACCCATTCCACCAATATAAACCTTTAAACCATGTGATAGAACGAATTAATATATATTATATATATATAATATATATATATATATATATAATATATATATATATATATATAAATCATGTTATTCAATTATCCACTGCATACTGCTGTATATTACTGAAAGTTGATTACCTGATCTACTTTCAGCCTACTTCATTTTATTAATCAATTATTTGATCTTATCTACCTATATAATTATTTTACTTTATCAATTTTCTGTTTTTTTCTCTTCTATATTCATATTGATTGAAACTTCTACAATATTTCCATTAATAAATGAATCCTTAGTTTAAATAACGAAATTAACGTTTTGGTAGAGAGTTAGTGGGGAGGATATTTTGAATATTGTTTCCTTAGAATGGACATTGATATGTCCAAACCTCCGCCAATTTATGTAGATGCATAGCAATATAATTATTATCTATAGTTATTATATTACAAATTGCTTTTTCATATCATATGCAGTTCATTAATTATTTTCTTAGTCTATATTATGTAAATTCATCTATAATTTTGCTGTATTGTAAGCTATTGTATATAAGTGTATAAGCCAGTATATATTGTAATCTACATAAATAAAGTACTCAATCAATCAATCAATCTTCTTCTTCCTCATCATATACTGCAACTCTTCTTTTTTTTCACTTCCGACTTCTCT
>NW_024091087.1:0-22467 GCF_014356525.2 Nilaparvata lugens | reverse complement strand
GTTGTGTGCCTATCGCTAAACATTCAGCAGCAGTGGCGCAGTTGTGTGCCTAAGAAGATAATAGATAAGATAATTTTGAATAAAATTTAGAATTTAGAAATAGGCCGGCACATCTAGAAAATACCTGAGTCTATACCTAATTCATGCAGGTGAACGGGCTAGAGTCAAGAAAACTTCAATTAATCTTGCCATGCCTGATTTAATAGGTTTATACTATAGAAAAACACTACAATTTGAAATAATTGAAAAATACAAACAGCTTCAATAAACATGGGCAACTAAAATCGAACAACAGAAACAACAATTTCATGTTACTTTGTTGACATTCTTCATCTGATTCGGGGGCGCATTACTATCCCCGTTTAGATAGCAATACGTCACAAAACCAAACAAGATCAGTCATAAAATAACCAATCAATTTCCACATGAAATTACTCAAGAAAGAAAAAACCCGTTGAACCCAAATTTCGTCGATAGTAACCCATATAACCCATTTCATAATAATTTTGAATCCCCACTTTTTATTGACATTCTCGAATGAACCTTTGTTTCACTACACTGCACTTTCGTTGGTTGTACGTTGCTTTATCGTCGGGGTTACAGTACCTTGTTTTTGGCGGTGAGCTTTTACCGGTTGAATTTGGCTTGACGGCGACGTCCTCTTACGTCCCTAGACCTGTCGTCTGAACGGGTGTCTTGAAGCGGTTTTACATAAAGTTGCGGAACCAAAGGGGTGGTAGTACAAGAAGTTGGTTTGGGGACACACATGAACCGCTTAGCGGTATTTGAAGAAACAATTATTCGTACATGATGAAGAAAACACAATTAAACCTTTCAGGACATGGCACTACTAGTAAATTTAAACATTAATAAAAATAAAACTAACTAATGATATAAACTTGTAAACTTGCCCAAAAAGGGCGAAACATAGTGACTACATCTTTACTCTCGTAGTGCTCCTAGCAAAGTGTCCTCCGAAACGTAATCTGGTCTGTCGGCTGGGAATCGCCCCACTACTGTATTTAGAAACAGGTCTCCTATTGGGCGAAGAGAATCAATTTGACCAATCGTCGCGTGGCTTCTACAGCCTTTGGACCAAATAGTAACTGCAAATCGGTAGTTTGTTATAATTTCAATGCTTGCTGTTTTCCAACTTATCGCATTTTATGTCGCGACAAGAAGGCTAAGTTTTAGAGATAATTCCATAATCTACATTCCTCGACGACTCGGAGCCACAATTTTTAAATATCTATCATGGAAACTCGAAGTCATGGCCGTTCATAATAGAGAGAGAAAATAATTTATTTCGCTAACTCACTTACAATAATGGCTCTAGTCTATTGCGTATTAAATTTACTATTATAACTTGGGAAAAGGCCTGAATTAAAGAGAGTGCCCGGCACAAGCCTCATTGCACTTTTTAACATTCACTTAATTGCTTGTTTCATATAAATTAAATTAAGTCCTATAATTTATGAGGAATATTGTCATGACAAAAATAAATCACTCTAGAATGTGTTTAATGATGAGAACAAATACAATATTTAGGAGGAGAAACAGGCAATTTTATAAATACTCTTACTTGAAGCCTGTCTAGACACTCAAGTTTATTGTCCCTTAAAACATATAAACCTAACATATCTAAACCAAAACTAAATCCCATGAAAATGGAGATAGAAAAGATATATTATAATTGTTATTTCAGATTTGGATTCAGCATCCTCCGTATTAATGGAAATGTTTCTAAAGTGATGAAAAATAATCCAAATTGAAGATTAGTTTTTGATTTTATGATCACATAAGTTCCACGTCAAGTTTGAGCGTCTGGACTGGCATTCAGACAAGGCCACATCTAGATACCAATACTGTTCTGGTGAAATTTATTTATTCCATGTTGTACAATCATAACTTTTTAAATGGCCCAACAGTTTTATTCCCAAAACCATTCCTATTCCAACTTATCCCCCCCCCATACACACAGATGGATAGTGTAGTAGGGGGATTCCAAAATATGTTGTATACTGTATTTCATATTCGTGTATTATGTTTTTGGAAATAAATTGAATTTATACAACATTCCGAATCTAGGTTATGTTTCAACTTTTTGATGAGGGCTACTCTTATTACTTTATCAACATATACAAAATCTAAGTAGCATTATTAACAATTTCTAATTACAACATGTTTCAACATGAACGCCATTTACAAGTGAGTGAATGAAATAGATATTTACAAACATTTATACATCAACGCTGCAAAAAAAAACATGTTGAAAATGTTTTTGAATAATTATTTTATTCACTCAATTGAAAATGGCATTAATGTTGAAACATGTTGTGAATAAACATTTTTGAAAGGGGTACTTGGATTTTTTATTTCTTGATGCTAGGTACTATGGGTCACATAAATTCACTTCAAACAGTCAGCATTGATTGAATGGAAGCAATGATGTCAAAGTATTTATATGTTAATTAATGTTGACATTTTGAAGTGAATTTGATTAAGAATGTTATTGAAAAGCAAGAAACTTGAATGGTGCAAATGACTGACTTGAGGAGGTGGAGTGGACTGGAGCACCCGGACCATGGCAGAGAAGGCTCGTAGGGCGACAACACGGACATCCACGATGATGGACGAGTCAGAGATCACGCTCATTATGAGACTGGCTGTGGCTGGGCAAACACTGCGCAGAGCGTTGTGCTGCAAACAACACCCATTTTATTAATCATGTAAAAGCAAAATAATCCTCAAATCCTAGAAAAATATTTTTTGGAAAGCAATACCTTTACCTTTCCATAACTATTAAAGTGGTAGGGCAAGGAAAGTGATAAAGGCAGTCATTCTATTCTACTGTGAATAAATGGATTGATTAATTTTTTAAAAAACTGTACTTCCTGATTTTATGAATCATCAATTCCTGATCTTTCAACATTAATAAATGTTTGATATTCTGAAAACATAAGATGATATTATTCAGATGAATCTTCTAATAGTATTAGATTCAAAATTCACTTTACAAAGATAAAAAAACAAAAGTTTTTTTCGAAGGGAAAAAACAAACCGATATAAAGATGATATTAGTGGATTTGAAAGATTATAATTCAACTAATTAATAAATATTATAATTAATTATATTATAATATTAGAATTAATAAAACATTATAATAAATATTGAAAGACATTAGCTGATACCGTCATATTGAGTCAGTTTGGATGAGGTTTGCGCTAAAATGAAGTTTAGAATTCCTGTATCAGGTTTTATTTGTATTTGAGAAAAGTTGAATAAAAAATGAGAAGTAACATTAATCGACAGGCTCATTTAAATACTCCTTGAATTTTACCGTCTCAATTTCCCCATCAAATCTAAAAAAACTTCAGTCTCTGTGCTTGACAGTGCTATACCAGCACGAAACATGTCGCCACTATAAAACGTGAATGTTAATATTTTTTCACAAAAAAGTATTTTTATTATAACTTTATAACTTATAATATAAGTTATAGGTTAAATATATTATTTAAGATCATTATTCAGAAAAAAGTGTATAGGTAACTATAGGTCATTAATATTATATTTATTCGCTGGAATGGAGTAAAAATATTATTTATAAAATTATTGAAGAATGAAGAGCACTCATGACATTTGATCAAGAAATGACATAAAGGCTTTCATCATTCGTAGGCGTAAATAGGTAGATATCCTAATGTTAAGGGCGTCACATATCATTCTCAGGAAGAAAATGCTACCGTGCAATATTTAAATGGCATGCAGAATAGGAGATAATTTTCTGCTGAGAATGATGCCAATATGAGCCTTAGGCTTATGCAAGAGTATTGGGAGCTATATATGAGATGAGTGTACATAAAATTTTCGGTTTCTGTTAAATGCTTCGCACATTGAACTTTTAGGAAGTTGAAAGTCTGTTAAGTAGATAAACAACTGTGATTATACTCAAAGAAAAGAACAAGATTTGATTTTATTTCAATTCTTATATTTTTCTCCAGCTACACATACAGTAAATACAGTACAATATTCTATCCTCAATCTTCTACTCTAAAACAAATAGATTGGATTACTGATTTTCACATAAATTTCAAAAAAGACTAAAAACGAAAACTGGAAAGATTTTCAAGTAAAGGTTAGGTACCACAAGACATAAGGAAACCCCATAAGAAAATGTCCAAAAATAAAAAGTTGTAATAGGAGACTAATATGATCTAAGAAGCACTGTAGTTACTACGAATGAGAATTAAATAAAACATAAAAAGTAAGAAAAGTGTAGAAAAAGCATGAGCATGAGAAGAGATTATGTAAAACTAAAAGAAATTCTTGAAAGAAGGCTAAGAAAAAGAAATTTATTTCAAATAAAATTCGCATATATAAAGACAAGATAAAAAAATAGAATTTAGTCTGTCACTCCGAATCACGAGATATTAATTTCACGAAATACATTATTTTATACAAATGTTACTTATAAATCAATAGATCATCCCAAAGTTCCAAGTCGACAATAAGATAGCCTACTGTTTCAAAAACAATATCCACATTATGATAATGTAACTATGATCGTATGCATGTACAAATTATGATGATCGTATGCATGTTCATTGTAGGTATTCATTTTCAATTATTTCTATAAATGCACTTTCTGGAGAACTTGAACATGAACTTTTTCCTTTTCTCTCATGCTTCAATTCATGCATTTATTATTACAGAATCCATGAGTTCTCATAATTGCTTTTCCTGTTAATTAGTAATACAAATAAATAATAAGAAAAAGAAACAGATAATGAGCATGCGAAAAATGTATGATAAACAACCATGCTGATTTGGAGGGGTTGCAACTAATTAGTTGATGCTACAGGACTGACTCACCCCCTCTGCCTTGTGGGGCTCTTTATGACTCTGACTCTCACCATCATCTTCACTGCTCAGAAATTGCAGAGAGCTCTGCAAAAAACACCATCGCTTTCCATATTCTAAACCATTCACTCCCAATACATGAAATTATTTGCCAAGCCACAAAAATTCGTTAAACAAATCACTACTACCTTCAATGTTAGTTTTTTGTTAGATATCTCTACTATCGAAGTTGGATCGTGAACCTTGAAACAGGTCTTAGCTGGAAAAGTGAATCAGGACTATGGAGAATATTAGAGTACTCCAGTTTTCATCGCCAAAAATAATAAGAAAATATGAGTTTAAGGTTTCTTGAAAAACTTACAAAAATTCATATAATTCTCTATTTTTATGAAGACTTTTACAGATCTTAAAGTTGAGCTTGTAACGAGACTGATGGCGCCTGCTCACACACATCATAAGTAAGGAGAAATTTTAATCTTTGGTTTCATTTTTTTTTTGTATGTAGATGTTTCAAGAATAAAAATCCATTATTTAGTTTGATTTGCAAAAATGATCACAATTAGAATGTATGTTAAGTAATAATCATACTGAATTAATAGTTCACTACTTATTTTGTATTAGTTTCGTATTTTAGCGCCACACAATATAATTATTATTTTAATAAGTCATCGTAATCTTCTCATAGTACGCCTGCGCGGTGCTATCTCTCCCGGGGCTCTAGTCGCATACCTCTGCCCGGGGTAAGCTAGGCCTAGTACGAGTCTCTTGCTCGCCTCTGCTAGATGGAGTCGGTCACACCCTACCTCTTGTAAATGCTTCGTTCAAACCTCTCCCCCAAAGTCGCTACTCAGTATTTTCTTTTTTGTTAAAAAACTCATTTAGTTAAACCTCGTTATTTTCGTTTACACCTCAAGACAAGTGTTACCAGTGAAAGTGTCCAGTGCTCGTGAACTATGCGTATTCTTTCCATTTCCATGGACGCGAATAATTCAGGTAACTCATCGAAAGCCATCGAACTTCAACAATGACTTAAGGTACTGTGAACTATTATTATTATTTTATGCTTAATTTTTAATATTCCTTTGTTTTATTCTATCTCTCATTGCTTGAACTGATGTCAAGCTGGTCCTTCGGAAATTTAATTCATAGTTTTACTATTCAAATCATTATACTGTGCTCTAGAAACATTATTCCTTTTTCGTCCTCAAACCCAATAACAAACAATGTATGCAAAATGTAGTTTGTTTAAACGAAACCGTAGATACTTGGTATTGTTGGTATCAGATACAAATCTGAAAATATAATCAATTATGACCTCTTGAATTAAGCTCCAACAGCGAAGATGATCAATAAAAAACCTATAACTCTCTGTAAAGTTCTCAATTATTCAAGCATTCTACTTCTTCAAACAAAATAAATACAGTACTAACCTACTATGGTCTGATAAACTGCAAAAATCATGAATATTTCCACTATTTAACGAATAAGCGTCAAAAATTGATTTTTTTTTTATTTTGTTGGTAGATATCGGATCTATGTTATGCTTGCAAACACTACTTTAGCAGCTTGAAAGTGAATGCTAATTATTAATTGGAAAACTGAAAATATGTGACTAATGGAAAAATATAGTACTTTATTCTGAATAAACATAATAAAGATTTCTCCTATTATCTATTGAATAATTGGAAGAAAAATCAGTTTCAAGTTAGTTGTTATTATCCAAACCAAGTACAGTAATTGCAACCAGTAGCCTACATACTGGTGGGAGTGTATAAATGCTACTTATAAGCTTGTATTGATTGAATCCATTCAACTTGATTATAACGGTTCTTACACAATTAGTAGCCACCACCTATGAAGCGTTCTCGATTCCAACCACCATCACAATAAATATTCAACCCTTATTTGACAATAATAACCAAGGGATAATATCGATAAGCATATATTTCTAGCACTCACCTCGGCTCCAGAAACAATGGCACCCAAAACATTTAGAAGTTCAATACTCAGTTCAGGATATTTCTTAACAAGGTCGGTTTGAAAACAATCTGAAATACAAATTCAATAATCATTAAGAATGAAGAATTTGGCAACTATTTACTAGAAGCATTGAGAATTCAATTCTGTTTCACGATTTTCACTGGATCTAATACACAACTCTAAGGCCCATATAAGACGGAACGAATAAAAGTGGAATACAATAATAAGGAGTGGAGGACTCGGAAATTTTAGATTGGTTTAAACTTTAAAGCTGATAGTTCAAGCTTCAAGACTGAATCAAGTTTTTATCGAGTTGTAAACCGATACAGAGTATCATAGTAGTTTTTAAATAAAAAGTTTGAATGCAAAAATTGGTAGGTAAATGTAGAAATTATGAAACAAATTTTTATGACTCAATGCTAACTGAATTCAAGTAAATACTGTACTGGACAGTTATATGCCCATTCAAGACTCCATTGGTCAATTTGTATAGTTGCTTTGATTAGAAAAATATGGTGACATTTATTTCATCTAGATTTCAGTTCATCTATTATAATCAGCTGTTTGCTCAAGGTTTGGATAACTGGAATCTATAGGAACTGATACCTTCCCAATAAATGCTTGTTAACTTAGTAGTTGTTTTTCAATTACAACCAGAACCAAATAATTTATTGCGATTTCTACTTTTAGTTAAACATTCTGTAAGTTTTTATAAATTTTCAAGAATGTACGTGCGACTATGGCAAGGTCCACGTTATAATGGTAGCATTTGAGCAACACTGGTGTTGCTATCCTTGTCTATCATTTGACAAAGCAGATATCGCTGCCCTTTTCTAACTTGGCAACGCTGCCAACAAGCCTGTAAACATGTCCGAACCATCTCAGTCTCTGTGCCTTTGTAAAGCGTACTATACTACAACCTCTTATTGATGTTTCAAGTAAATATTCAAAGATTAATTAATTAAATTCAAAAACTGCAATTTTCTTGTTTCTTCTTGAGTTTTCATACTTCTCGATCTGTTGGTTGATAATTGGACCCCATTGGTTGGCCATGGACCCCATATCCATCGCACAGGAAGGATCAAATACAGGGATGAACTAGATCCCTCAGTGCCTTTAAATTCAGTCTCTAAAAGTCATGTAAATGGTGTTGTGAACATTTTTTACTGAATTATATTTACTAATTAACCACCCAATAATGTTTAAATGAATATAAATAATAATCATACCATAGATGAAAGGAATAACTTCAACGTGCAGAAGAGCAGGCTGGAAGGTGAGTGTTTCGAGCGGGACTTTGGTGGTCGGCGAGAAGTGTCTCCATGTGAAATATGGATCGTACAAGCATTCCAGCAAATGGCACAGGCTCAAGCAGTAAGTTCTTCCTTCAGTTTCAAATTCGCAGTTACCACAAACAATCTAGGAAACAAATATGTAAAACATTTCTAAATAATACCAAGCTCTCTGTAATGATACAGAAGCTGATGACAAGATGTTTCTCAATTTGAGAAAAGCAGAGAGCAAAAAGATGAGAGTTGAAAAATAGTAAGAAACATACTGTATGAAGAATTTTATGATAGGAATATTAAGGTATACAAATTTATAAATTATATTATGGATTTCTGTAGTGGACTTACTACAACAAGAATAGGATTTGGAATTTCAATGCACTTTGTTAAAATGAAAATTAAAAATTCAATTTTTGTCCATCAAAAACATACATGTAGGCCTAACATATAACTATTAAAAATGTCGAAAATCCAATCATAGATTCAAGATTCAAGATTAATTTATTGTCAGAACACTTTAACAAAAATGCAAGACAAAGTCAACAATTAAATAAAAAAATCTAAAATATAACAATAAACATTAATAGTCATCACAGTCACATCGTAATATATACAAAAGAAGACAAAGATAAGCAAATTCTATATAATATAATAAACATTTTTAAAACAGTTATATCACAGTTAAGAAAATACACAGACATCACCACAAATCCTCATAACCATATGGACAGCAGTCAATTAGAATCTTTTTAACGGAAAACTTAAAACTATTAATATCACATTCTTTAATATTAGCAGGCAGTTTATTAAATAACCTCTTTCCAAATTCAACAAAACTTTTCAAAGTTAAACGGTAATTGCACTGTGATAATCTAAGTGCTTCTGCTTGTCTTGTAAAATGATTGTGAATATTACTATTTATGGGTAAGATGGAAAGATTTTTTCTGGTATACATCAGACATTCAAACACATACAAAGCATAAACAGTCATAATATTAAGTTTTTTAAACAGAGGTCGACAATGTGCTCTACTATCTACTTTACAAATGATCCTTATGGCCCTTTTTTGTACAACAAAAAGTTTCTTCATATTGGTATCTCTCCCCCATGCCAAAATACCATACAACAGGTGTGACTGAATGTAAGCATAATATACAGCTACCAACACATCAATGCTAACAATATTTCTTAATCTACATAACATAAAAATGCCTCTAGATATTTTCTTACTCAATGAAAAAATATGATTTTCCCATTTCTTATTACTCTGCAATGTGATGCCAAGAAATTTGACATAACTAATATCTGTCTTACAACCAAAGTCAAAATCTAACAACTGGGTCTTATCTTTATTGAGGCAAAGTTAGCAGCTGTCCAGTCGTCAATAGTTGCATTAATCTGCCCCAATACATTCAAATTGGTAAAAATCTTTTCACACTTAATCTGGACTGCCAGATCATCAGCAAACATAAAAGCCTTAATATCTCCATTACTTATAGCAGCTGGCAAGTCATTAGTATAAATAATGAAGAGTATAGGTCCAAGTGTGGAACCCTGGGGTACACATGTCTGAACCTTCAAAAAATGAGAAAGAGAACCCTTATAAAAAGAAGCCTGAAATCTATCACTTAAATAGGAAATCATAAGCTTAATAGACACATCATCAAACCCATAAAACTGGAGTTTTTTTATCAAAATCTCATGAGATATGGTGTCAAAAGCCTTTGACATGTCATAAAAACTACTAGAAACTTTGTTCTTACCATCCAGCCAGTTAATACAGTTTTTCATAAATTCAGATATAGCACCATGAGTACCTCTTTTAGATCTATATCCAAATTGACTATTTGTGAACAGTGAATTACAACACAACACTTCACATACAAATGGTGCAGCCAATTTCATAAAACATGAATTTAAATAGTAAACATCAAGACAAGCACTATTACTGAGAGATAATATAGAATTATACACCTGCTCAACAGTAATACATGAAAAAGAGAAAGAATTTAATACAGGATTATCTTGTTTGTGAATGGCAAGATAATAAGAAATATCATTTACAGAGGTAGGTACTCTTTGAACAATATTACCAACACTTTCAATAAAGAAATCATTAAAACCACCTGCCTTCAGGCAATCATTTTGTTTACTGTCTTTTAAATCGAACTTGTTCAGATTCTCTTTTACAATAGACCACAATTCTTTGGGTTTATTTTTAGCTGTCAGCACACGATTACAATTGTAATTGAATTTGGCTTCCCTCACAGTCTTCTTGAATATGTTTCTTAATAAATTATACTTATCCTTGTAATGAACCAAACCTGATTGTCTGAATAACTCATACATAAGCAAACAGTCATCCTTTAATTGTCTAATATCATCAGTATACCATTTACAGGTAGGAACAGCTTTTTTCTTGCACATGACATTCTTAACAGGAAAGCATAGCTCAACAGCAGTTAAAAATTTTCTATTGAAAAACATAAATTTATCCTCCAAAGAATCAATAGAATAGATCTCAATCCAATTAATCATACTAATCAGCGATTCGAATAAAGGAATATTTGAATACGTCAATGGCCTAATAATTTTCCTAGAACTCTGAAACTTGTAATTAGAATCATAAGTTACTTTAGAATCCAGATCCAACATAGTATGGAAAATGATGGCAAAATGATCCGAGACTACCATCGGTTCAACTTTTACTGAAATAATTCTATCCCGATGAATAGATGAAGCTATATTATCTATGCATGAACCTAATTCATGTCCAACATAGGCAGGTCTCGTTACTTCATTGACTATCAAATTAAGATTAAAGCTATGTAATAAATTATGCAATATCACAGTATGACTAGATTGAGACAATATGTTTACATTGAAGTCACCACAGAGGAAGACTGATGCATTGGATTTATTCCTGCAATTGAGCAAGTCCAGCATTCTACAAAGAATATCAATAAAGTTTTCAAAATTACTCTCCTCTGGAACTCTGTAAACTTCAATGCAGATAATATTTAGATCATTGATTAAGACTGCAGAAATCTCACACACCCGCTGAACAGACAGATCTATAAGATAGGAGATCTCAGCACCAACAAGACCATCCTTTATAAAAATTGCCGTTCCACCTCTTCGCCCAGAAGGTCTGCAATAAGCACTAGTGCAGTTGTATCCCATCACTGAGAGTTCAGAGAGTTCATGCACTGCCAGCCAATGTTCACAGATACAAAATATATCAACATTATACTTATTCAAAAGACAATAAAGTTCATCCAATTTGTTGATAACGCCTTGAGTATTCCAATGAATTACAACCAAGTTTGATTTTTTACTCTCATTTAAATTTACTTCACAGTTACTATTTGACTGACTAAGAGAACCATCAACTAAGTATTGACTATTCTTTGGGTGGTCTTCAAGTTTAAACTGTTGTTGCCACTTTGCTTCCTTGCAAAATATTTTGCAATGTAGGTATTTTTTGTATAGTCCAGTATTAGTATAGTACAGTATTAGTATAGTCCAGTAAAACTCTTTTGTTATAATGTCAAACATTACAAAACATTTTCTGTGTGGAAACAAAGATTCATTAATCATTGCAAATGAACAAGGTTAAAGCGGAATACCGTTATCAAAACAAGAAAAAAATAGCATAACAAAATTAACGTCTGCAAGATTATTCAAAATAATCTCCATTAAATATTCACCATTTTTGTATAAAACCTCCTTCAAACTCAATTGAATACCTTCCAGGAATTGGAAAACATCTTTGGTAAATATGAAACACTAACTTATGCTGTAACCCCAACGCTTAAATTAATGTACAGTCGGTTCTATTTTCAGTGACAACAAAAATGAAGTTACTCAGTTTTGGAGAGGAAATGGGGATACATGCAGATCGAACTGAATAATAATAATATCGAGTGACTTGGCTGGCTCAGGTCTGGTGTCAGAGTTTTCAGGTCGTAACTGATCAATTTCAGGGCCTCTGACTCTGACATGACCTAACGACTGCTTTTTAGGCAGCCGGGACCGATTGCTTAACTGAAGAAGAAATTTAAAGTGAAGGAAAACTTGGGAAGCAATATAATAACAAGTTCTACACAATATTATAATCCTTCCATAGTTTATAAAAACCATAAAATATTAATTCTAGAAAATATTATTTCTCTATCCACTGAACGAGGAAACATTTTGAGAGTAAAATAACACAATAGAACGACTACTTTTCAATGTAGTCGTTGATACACGCTCACCTTCTGGATTATTGATGACGCAATAGATATACAGAGTCCAATGTAATCGCAAGATGCAATGAGAGGTATGTTGTCCAGGTTTCTACTAATAGAAATCAAACATCTCACCAGCAGATCAACTTCACCTAATCCGTCAGATTTCAGAACACCCTGGAAATTTAAAAATATGGAGTTTTAATTCATAAGAATTGGTTACAGATAATTTAGTTCAAAATTAACAATGATAGGTAACTATATTCCTATTTGTATAGGTCTAACTTTGTTTGCTAATCTCAGCAGCATTTATACATTTGGACAAGTATTGGCTAAGTTTATTTTGGCAAGACTGTTCGTCCCCCATTATTGGAATTAACTTGACTTGAACAGTTTCTTACAATTTTTTATAAATATGATAGCAGCAACCAAGTTCCATAATTAATATAATTTCCAACTATTTATTGTTTCTTTTAAGTTAGCTTTAACTTTTTTAAGTCAATAGTAATTGAATTTGTTTGATCACAGCTACCACATACCTTCTCAGTGTTATCGTTTGCGATGTAAATGAACTTTCCAATAGCAGGTAAAAGTTCCTCGGGTAATCTTGTCAGATGAGGACCAGTATCTGGTTTAACATTAGTCCAATTTGGTAGCGACTCCAAATTATTCCAATCAAGCTGTAGCTGGGCTTCCCAGATTGACACAAAGCCTCTCACAAAATGTCTGAAATATCCTTCCTCGTTCTGAAATGCAATGAAGATAAACAGTGAGAAATAAGAATGTTGGTGAATATTGAACAACATTTTTTCTATTATTTAATTTTCAAAACTAATACCACACCATTTTGAAACCCATTTTTTCAGAATAATTTTATATATCCACCCAGAGATAAAAAACAATTTTGGTAAAGAAGATCCACAACCTCTGCCCTTTCATTTCAGGTTGAGACCATACATCAGGCTTTAGAGAGTCGTGATTCGAGAGTGATCCTGATACTGTTTGACCTATCAAAGGCATTTGATTGTGTGCCGCATGATGTCCTGCTCAAGAAGCTTACAAGGTAAGGAGTAGGCCCACAGGGTCATGCATTGAGAATGGTTGAGTTATTTAATTGATCGTCGGCAGGTTGTTAGCATGATAGGTCCTCCTGACGGCTCTTTGCCATGGAGTATATGCAAGCGTGACTATTTTAGATTTATTGTATAAGTGTAATGCAATTACATTCAATAAAATCATTTATTAATTTGTTTTTTTAGCATGACAGGTTTCCGAAGAGAAAGTTGTAAAATATGGTGCCCCACAGCCCACAGGGCTCTGTGTTGGATTCCCCTGCTGTTTATCATCATGATAAATGTCTTGGTTCAAGCTTCATACAACACTTGTTGGAGCCCAGTACAAAACTCTCAACTTTTTTGAGGAGGCAAAAGAATGTTTCTATGCTAACAGGCTGTTGATAAATGAGATGGGAAAGCAGAAGCTGATGTACTCTTGATAAAGATGATATGAATGTTGCACCAGTAAAGCTGCGTTTACACCAAAGTTAATAACAAAATGTTTATAGCTTAATCCTTATAGATTCTATCAGATTGAACATATCTTATCATACACATGATAAACATAAGTGTTTACAAGTACCGTTCAATCTAATAGAATCTATAAGGATTAAGTTATTAACATTTTGTTAATAACTTTGGTGTAAACCCAGCTTACATTTTGTTAATAACTTTGGTGTAAACCCAGCTTACATTTTGTTAATAACTTTGGTGTAAACCCAGCTACATTTTGTTAATAACTTTGGTGTAAACCCAGCTTACATTTTGTTAAAAACTTTGGTGTAAACCCAGCTTACATTTTGTTAATAACTTTGGTGTAAACCCAGCTTACATTTTGTTAATAACTTGGTGTAAACCCAGCTTACATTTTGTTAATAACTTGGTGTAAACCAGCTTACATTTTGTTAATAACTTTGGTGTAAACCCAGCTTACATTTTGTTAATAACTTTGGTGTAAACCCAGCTTACATTTTGTTAATAACTTTGGTGTAACCCAGCTTACATTTTGTTAATAACTTTGGTGTAAACCCAGCTTACATTTTGTTAATAACTTTGGTGTAAACCCAGCTTACATTTTGTTAATAACTTTGGTGTAAACCAGCTTACATTTTGTTAATAACTTTGGTGTAAACCCAGCTTACATTTTGTTATAACTTTGGTGTAAACCCAGCTTACATTTTGTTAATAACTTTGGTGTAAACCCAGCTTACATTTTGTTAATAACTTTGGTGTAAACCAGCTTACATTTTGTTAATAACTTTGGTGTAAACCCAGCTTACATTTTGTTAATAACTTTGGTGTAAACCCAGCTTACA
Source organism: Nilaparvata lugens (assembly GCF_014356525.2). Lineage (NCBI taxonomy): Eukaryota > Metazoa > Arthropoda > Insecta > Hemiptera > Delphacidae > Nilaparvata > Nilaparvata lugens. The sequence continues at coordinate 7,734 of NW_024091087.1, read as the reverse complement.
TTTTGTTAATAACTTGGTGTAAACCCAGCTTACATTTTGTTAATAACTTGGTGTAAACCCAGCTACATTTTGTTAATAACTTTGGAGTAAACCCAGCTTACATTTTGTAATAACTTTGGTGTAAACCCAGCTTACATTTTGTTAATAACTTTGGTGTAAACCCAGCTTACATTTTGTTAATAACTTTGGTGTAAACCCAGCTTACATTTTGTTAATAACTTTGGTGTAAACCCAGCTTACATTTTGTTAATAACTTTGGTGTAAACCCAGCTTTACTCTGCTGTGCTCAAGTATTGATAATCAACGTAGCTGATAGCAGCACTTATTCAGAGTAGCCAAGAAGCTATCAAAAGTATTTTATCTCATCAGAAAAATGAGAAATCAGATTGGAATTCAGCACCTTTCATTGTTGTATCATTCAGTATTCAACAGCCACATTGTAAAGTTGTGAAGAATATAAAATATAAATAAAAATATTAGTAATAACTCTTTAGCGAATGTGTTCTTAAGTGAGTTTTTATTTCAATTACTATAACAAACTCAACTCTTTAGGACAGCTAATAATATTATAAATACAACATAAATGCTTAACACTACACACATCCAATATGGCATCTGCTCTGGGGTCACTCGGCTTACGTGAAGGAAAACCTACTGCTGCAGAAAAAAGGTCTTAAATCAATAAGTTTAGTAATTTCAATGACCACTGTGACCCAAGTTCTGTCGTATGGGCCTACATACCGCCTTTAGGCAATATATTGTGACATTTCTCCCATAGTTAGTTAAATCTCACCACGAATCCTTCACAGAAAGAGGACAAATTCACGATACCAGAGGAAGAGCTAATATGAACATACCCCGTTGTCGACTTCCTAAAGTGACAGACAGCATTGGCAATGAAGCTGTTTAATCGTTTGCCTTCTTCGCTTACACTGCTCGGAGCACGGTTCAGTAGCCTACCTTCAAGAATGTAATAACTCAGTGGCTGATTGAGAGGAGCTATTATAATCTAAACTTTTATGAGCACTCAAGTTAAAAAAATACTTTGAACGCTCATAAAACGTTCAAGAACGAAAAAAAGGAACAAATTATATGATACTTATTGAAAATGTCTGCCTCTTCCCAACCATATCCTTAGAATAAGATTTTGACTGTTAGTTTTCTAGTTACTGACGTTTTTCAAAAATCTATATCTTAACTTAGATATCGAAAACTAAGAACGGTATAAGAAAATTTTACTGAGCATTTTTGGTTGCTAATTTCATGTAGAATCTATAGTCTTCGACTATTACCGGTACCGCTTATCACATCGTTTATGGGACAGCCTGTATACTTTGATGTCTCAAATAGGCTATAAGATAATCCTATATTTCTAATACTATTTCTATTATTGAATTATTAAGATTTATGGTGTTGTAGGCCTATAGTTCAAAAGGTACATTAATTCTATTTAAGTTTCATAAAGATTGAATGTTAAATTATGCTCATCAATATTTATATTTATTTATTTAGTTTTCAACAATACCGTATGTTAATACTAAAAACAAAGTATTATTCTTGTCACATCCATATTTATTCTATAAAAGTTATTAAAAATATGGATGTGACAAAAATAAAACTTGTTTTTTCAATTATGGAGAAATGCCACAATATTAATTCCTATTCAACAAATTTTATTAATAATTATGTTAATAGTGTGGTAAAATTTCACAGAGCTCTGGTAAGGGATTAATTAAAGTAAAAATAAGGACAAAAAGCTAAAGATCGCCAATCGCCATCATAAGTTCTGGTGGTCATACTCATCTACCTGTACAACAAAATGTTAACCTTCAAATTAACACTGAACTTGAGTGATAAGAGCTCACCTTTGTTGTATATTGCACCATGATGAATAAATGTCCTTTTTAGTTTCCATTGAAATTTTTGATTCCATAATGGAAACTAATTGAAGGCTGAGAATTAATCCGCGATAATCACATATTTACACGACGAAATAAAACGCGATCGGTACACAAACGCGAAACTGTCAAAACGACAAACCGCACTCACTCACACACCGAAATTGACACTGACATAGATAAACACAATTAAACAGCTGATACAAAGCGACAGCGACACAAAACTATGCCTTTACAATATTACAGAATAATTATTGTTTTAAAAAAAGATTATACAATAATTTTGAATCATGCTCGTTTATTGTTTTTTATTTAAATCAATATTTTTTTATGATTTTTAAATGTATAATATTTATCAAACCCAGATTGCATACTTACTTGCATACTTGTGATGATCCCACTGGAAGCTTTGCAGCCGTGGTCGTCGTTTGTCCGATTCAACTTGAGGTCAGACGTCCTCCCAGAACTCTTTCATGGAATAGTAGTTCTTTTCCAGCAGATATGTCTTCAAAGATTTTCTGAAGATTGCAGGATCACTATACCTCCTTATGTCTAAGGGGAGCCTGTTAAACACCCTGCTGGCTACATTCCTCGTACTATTCAAGGCTAGTGTTGTCCGTTGTCTATCTATGTGGACGTTCCCTCTCTGCCTAGTATTGTGGTGGTGAATGCTGGAGTTTCTTTCAAAATGATCAGGATATTTCAGGATTGTTGTCGCTGACTCCAGTATGTACACATCCGTTAATGTTAACACTTGTAACTTCCTGAATATTGGTTTGCAATGTTCAATATAGTGTGCACCACTTATAATTCTGACTATTCTTTTTTGCAGTAAGAATACTCTTTCTGCTTCTGTGCAATTTCCCCAGAATATGATGCCATATGTTAAAACACTGTGGAAGCAGCCATAATAAACTTTCATCAATACTTCAGTGTCCACTACTTTCTGCAGGCGACGTGCAAGGCAACACACTACGTTTAATCTTTTAGCAACATTATTAATGTGTTCTTCCCAACGTAGATTGTCAGCAATGTGTACTCCCAAGTATTTGGCATTTTCATTCAATTGCAAGTGTTGATCACCAATGCGCAAACGTGGACTAAAGTCTCTTTTCTTAACATTATGGAACTGCATCACCACGTTTTCTTTTGGTTTAGTACCAGTTTATTTTCTGTGCACCATATACTCATCTCATTCAAACCTTGTTGCGTTTTCTTAATTGCTTCAGAAGAATTCCTGTCTACTAAGAGGTGACACACATCATCTGCAAACATCCAAATCTCCCCCGCTTGTACTGAAGTTGGAAGATCATTGACAAAAAGCAGGAAAAGAACTGGACCCATATTTGAGCCTTGCGGCACTCCTATGTTAACATCCTGTTGCACTTGTGATCTTATATGTCGAATAACATTATCCTTTCCCATGTGACTCACAGTGACCAGTTGTTGTCGTTTTCCAAGTAAGTCATTATCCAATCCAAGGGTTTTCCTGTGATTCCATACTTGACAAGTTTTAGCTTCAACCTTCTGTGATTAACACAATCGAATGCCTTGGTCATATCGTAGAATATGTGTACACCTCGTCCGTACAATCTACTTTATCGTACACTGCAGTTAATAAGGCAAAAATTGCATCTGCTGTGCTTTTTTTCTTACGGAATCCGAATTGTCTACCATTATCAATCGGTGTTGCTCCAAATATGGAATCAATCTGTCCAGATAAGCAACTTCAAAAACTTTGGAATAGACTGATTGTACAGCTACAGGTCTATAGTTGCATACTACATCTTTTTCATTCTTTTTATATATTGGGACCAGTTTAGATGTTTTAATCGCTTCTGGAAACTTCCCTTCTTCAAATGACTTATTATATCAACGACAAAGGTTCAGCTATAATATGCGCTGAGGCTTTAACTAGTCTACATGGGATATTGTCAACTCCAGCACTTGGTTTATTGCACACTCTATCAATAATTTCAATCACTTCATCGGCACAAGTTGATCTTAATTGAAATTGACGACCATCGATTTGCTCGCAATCATCCTCTATAATATCTTGATTGTGTAATTCATCACCAACAAGGCTCTTTACCTCCTCATAGAAATATTTATTGAACTCTTGAGCAATCTTAATGGGATCATTAACTGGCTCATCGTCTATTTTTAACCTCATATTATTATGGATGAAAGTATCCTTTGTCAGACTGTGAACAACTCTCCATGATTCTTTGCTGATATTTCTTGACTTTATTATTTTATCTCGGTAGAATGCCCTCCTATTACCAGAAACCAATTGTGTGTGCTGTCTCTTTGCATTACAATACTCGCGCGAGCGCCATATTTGATTTCAAAAATACATCCTTTCGATGCGCTCTGTCAAGTTTAAAAAATTAGATGACAATGATTATGATTTTTGTTATATAGAATAGAATAGAATAGAATAGAATAGAATAGAATAAGTTTTAATGTAACCGCTTCTGAGGTCTTCAGAAGCATGGGTCGCCTGAATTGGGAATATCTGGAACTCAAAATATCTTGCAGCTGGCCGGAATTGGAAATATATGGAACTCCGAATATGTTGACAGGCGGAACTCCGAATATCGTGCAGGCCGGCGGAACTCAAAATATCTTGTCAGCTGGTGGAATTGAAAGTATGTGGAATTGGAAATATATCGAACTCACAGTATCGATCGTTATTAGCGAGACTGTGTAAATGTGTGATGAAACAAATTTATCGCAAAACAAAAAATATGAATGGTTCTATAGTGAGGTCCACGTTATAATGACTATTAGATCAACTTTGGTTTTGCTATCCTTGTCTATCAATCGACAAAGCCGGTGGTATTATCCTTTTCTAGGTCCACAACGATGCCAATTATGTTTTATGACAGTGTAGAAATATAATTAATTAATGCAGAGAATCGGCATCGCTATTCTTCTATCTTCATCCACTGCCATTATAACGTGGACCTCACTATATATAGTTAACCTAGAATAAATTCATCAACAGTCGTCAGTCTTGTTTGAAACAGATAACAGAGTTTCGAAAATTTGCATAATATGTACATGACTATTATTTTATAAACCACTATAATTTTAATTCGTGTTTTTACTGTTGGTTATGGTATTAGTTATAAAATGAAGTAGCAATAATGTAGCATACCTAATAAAAAAATCTTTATTATAACAAGAAAGAAACTGACTTATATGTTGGTAAGTATTTCATTATTTAGGATTTGAATTTTCCTATTGAAATATTATGTTGCTATTTATCCATGATAACAATTAATGTTTATTTTTCATGGTTGTTGGTCATTAACTTAGTTACATAGGTACAGTATTTCCTAATACATTTAAAGTAAAACAATAAGCAAGTTTCACTGTGAATCAATGAGATTGGTTGATCAACATTGTTTCATTGTTTATCACTTTATTTTATAATCATGGGTATCACATAAAGTAATACAATAAGAAAGACAACTTTATATTTTCAATGTTTTTAATTAAAAACATCAAACTTAAAACTAGAGTAGCATACCATATTTTATTGATTTAACTTATTTTGGCTATTTAGTTTTATTCTGATGATAATTCACTTAGCCTATATTTATTTAATTTTTGCTAGGCCTAATTGGGAACTATTTTTCAGATAACAATAGCATTAGGCTACTACTGCCTATATCGTACCTATATTTGAGTTTTCTGTGGAGAACGAATGGCTCAAGTTAATGAAGCTAATGAAAATATCAAAAAAACTACCAAGTAAGTTTTCTTTTTAATATCAACCTATTAAAACTAGATTAAAGTTACTTAAGTTTTGTGAAATGGTTTATTTACTTCTTTATGATTTAAGTTCTTCAGTCCTTGCCAGTAATGCCAGGTCTTCGGGAACATTAAAAACTAGAAACTTTATAAAAGCTATAAAATATAAGTTGATGTGTTCCAATAATCTAATGAAATTAATTAACATTTGCAATAAGTAAAGGTAGGTAGGCTACTGAGGCACCCATACTTGATTTGCTATGTTTTCATATAGAAAATAAAGTTTTCCTGTACGGTAACTGTTTTCCTATTATCACAGATAGCTTAGCCCCTTATCCTGTCTCGCTTTCTGTGTTTTATTGGGTGCACTACAAGCTTTTTTGTGAATCTATAGCAATGATTCTTTTATTTGATATTTTTCCTATTAACTTATCATTAAGTTAATACAATAATAAAAAAGAACTCTACATAACCTCATTTATTACAACTCTACTTATATTGTATCATTTTTCATCACCTAGGCTTAAGATACTTCTAGAAAGTCGCCTTTGTAAAATACCGGGGTGACTCGTCGACCGGGGTGACTTTGACCCACGTCGCGGAAAAAGATTCAAATCATTTATCTCCGATATCCATTATCCGAAATCGATGTTTAACATTTATATCCGTTGCCTTAATCATTATCTAGGTTTTACAATCAATACCTTGTCGAATCTCGGTATATTACTTGAATTATCGACATAAAATCTAGCTTCTTGCTTCATCTTGTGATTTTGTTGTCTGAAAACTTCGTAGCCTATTAGAAAACTCATTTCTAAAAGACTTAGTCTATAATATTGGCGAGTAGCCTAAATTTATTTTTGTTTTTAATTATATTTTAATTGTTATACATAGTGATCATTTAGAAAGTCATTTTAGGTTAAAATTATGGTGACTTTGTCCCAGTATAAAAATTGTGGTTTCCATTTACCATTTTTTGGTTTCTCGCATAAAACTCAAAAATATGTATCTTAAGGACTTACCATAACTATCATATATAACAAATTAAAGCTTACATGATCTCCTACAATATTCATTCTACAACTTTTTTTATCTCCTCTAGTTTTCGAGATATCTGCTCTTGAAGGTGTGACATTAAAAAAAACACATTTGCCACCAATTTTTTTCTATTTTTGCTTTTATAACTTTTTAAAAATCCATGTTGATTATGAGCTTATAGAGCATTAAATTCTCCTCAATTTGATGTATAAATTCACACTTTTACAAATTTCTCAACACCTTTTGCAGCAGCTTTAGTGTTGAGTGTGAAATATCCATTTTTGCAACAATAGACCAATTGACAAAGGAATTTGGAGGGAATGTTTTAAACAACATTTTTGACTTATCAGCTATGTTGAAACTAGTTAGGAGGAGAACATATCAAAAGTCCCCATTTTATGATGCATTTTTGGAGAGCTATGACCCATGAAAGAGCAAAACATTGGATAAAAACCTGCTATTTTAAGAATTACACACCTTCAAGAGCGAATATCTGGGGAACTGTTGGGAATATCACAAAATTTCACTAAACAAATAGTGTAGAGAATGTATCAAGCTTCATTTTTGAATAGTTAGTTATGTCGGTTGAATGCATTGTTTTCAAGATATGAGCATGGAAGCAAAACGCTGAAAAATGCAACTTTTAAACCTTTTTTAGGTGGTTTGGTTTGAATCATCATGACTGGCTTTCTGAACCTATGCGACGCCAATAAGGAATGGCTTACTACTGTATGGTCGACTGGATCTGTACTTCCTGTATTTACTGATCCGGAGACCACTGAATAGTATCGTGTTGCACAGAGGTTAAGAGTGCGTTGCAAGCATCTGTATGCTTTAACCAGTCGTCTGAAACAACCATAATCTTTTAGGGGTGTAAATGGAGATCGAAGTGTAAAATTCGCCTTGCTTTTCTGGACGATATTCCAAGTGGAGCTGGATGTTTCCGCACAGAGCGCGATAGGGATTGTTCAATGGATGCCCTCACTGCCGCGATATTTTCAGGTACCCCACCTTTTTTAGGTTGCCCAGCTTGTTT
>NW_024091086.1:0-22489 GCF_014356525.2 Nilaparvata lugens | reverse complement strand
TTGATCTATTAACCCATATTTCTACAAATAGTTCCTCATTTCCCAAATTGTTTTCATGTTTCCTAGATTTAAGTATCTCAAAACACCAACCAACAACACTCTACAAACCTATTCAGGAATGCAACCATGACAGACACTATTCACAATCCTCAAATAATCCTGTTCAACATAAACCTCAGCTTTTTATCTATGCTACACAGACTACAAACCACCCCCCTCTTACCTGAACACTACGAAGCAGAACTCAGTACCTACCATGAAATATCTAGCTCAACAAAATGGATACCCAACACAGCTAATCGACCAACTATTTCAAAAAACCCAAATAAAAAATCTGGTGTGGTACACTCACACAACTCTCCTTGCTCATTGATCTATAAGCCTCATTAACGAGGATAATTTAGGGGAATAACAATATGCCGACTGGCGGCTAACTAATTAAAACTACGATTATACTATTGTTATTGTGTTCAGAGTAATTTTCCTTTGTTTAATTATGAAATTTGAGGATTTTTTAAATTGTCAAAACAGCTGTTCTACAAAAAAAATATCGACATGTGTTCTTTTGAATAAACTGATCTACCTACCTACCTCACGCACGAGAAGGAGATACAAGTAAATTTCTCAAGTATGGGGTGGACCTCCTGTTGATTTCTCGTATCATTTCTAGTTCATATCACAATTCAACTGTCGCTATTGATGTTTCTGTACACCTTCTCCATGTTTTCAAAGCCAAATACAGTAAATTATGCTTGTATTGAGGTCCACGTTATAATGGCTGTATTGATTAACAAGGTGTTGCTATCCTTGAAGATTAGTCAAAACAATTTCAGCGAAAACACTTCTTATAAATTTACGAGCTTACAAGAACTGTTACCAGAACAAAACTATCCTTAATATTAAAGTAACCAAGCGAGTGTACATCATCACAATAGAAAAACTAAACAGGTAATCATCTTTTCATTGTTACTTTGTATGTAAATATTTGTTGCTGTATTATGTTTTTTCTACCGTAGGTAATTTGTAGTAGTAACTAAATATGGCACCTATTAAACGGAAAAGATTGGGAGGTGAAGAAGAAGAAGAATACAGGAGGAGATGAAGAAGACGAAAACAACGAGTAAAGGAGGAAGAGAAAGAGATTATGATAATGTGACACGCAGTATTCTCATCCACAAGTACCTGATTGAAACTATAGACCTTATGGAAATACAGCAATATACTGGCTTCTCCACATCTTTGTAATCACTTGTCAGCTGATTTATGCTGAATAATACTACAGTCTGATTTTTACTCTAATATGGCGTATGAAGGAGGCTCCTTTTCCTTTTATATTATCCTTGAAATGCAAAATTTCCAATAACCTTGTATATTCGTCGACGCGCAATTAAAATGGAACATACCTTTCAAATCCATGAAAATCTATTATTGCGTTTCGCCGTAAATGCGCAACATATAAACATTCAAACATTAAGAGAAATTCCAGATGCAATTAAATAGAGAATGCATTTATTCAAATGCTAATTAATATATAATTATTATGAACGAAAATCCTAAATAAATGCTGAAATCACCCCGAAGACCTCTGCTACTGCAGACATTGACAACAGGCTAACAGCTAGATGGAAATTCGATGAGAACTTCTATCCAAAAATTAGTTTTTAGTTTTTAATTAAATTAGATTTTCAGCATTTATTTAGGATTTTCGTTCGATAATAATTATATATAATTAGCATTTGAATAAATGCATTCTCTATTTCATTGCATCTGTAACTAGTTGGCCGCTATGGCATCGTATAAAATGAGCGCTGCTATCCAGAGATTGTCAGTATGGTGTAAGGGCAAGCATTCCTGACTGGCAATTGGGAGGTACCGGGTTCGATTCCCGGGCTGGCAACTAATTTTGGATAGTAGTTCTCATCGAATTTCCATCTAGCTGTTAGCCCTGTTGTCAATGTCTGCAGTAGCAGAGGTCTTCGGGGTGATTAACAGTATTTATTTAGGATTTTCGTTCAATAATAATTATATATTAATTAGCATTTGAATGAATGCATTCTCTATTTAATTGCATCTGTAACTAGTTGGCCGCTATGGCATCGTATAAAATGAGCGTTGCTATCCAGAGATTGTCAGTTTGGTGTAAGGGCAAGCATTCCTGACTGGCAATTGGGAGGTACCGGGTTCGATTCCCGGCTGGCAACTAATTTTGGATACTCACTGACCGTATAAAATAGAATTGGAACCGTTTCGGGCTTATAAGTCTGTGGAACTTTTCTGTAAGTTGTGTAATCTATAATATGATAAAGGAAAGAATTCGCTTATACACGTACGGAATAAAAAAATCACGAATGATGCATCATCACGTCTCAACTACTTAACTTGACTGGTTAACTTGAAATTTGAATTATAGATTCTTAATTTACCGAGCATGGTTACAAGCCTATTTTAAATTCTTCAAAGTCTCAGTAGGTCAAGTTTTCAGTTCGCCAATTTTCAATTAGACCCTTGCGGAGCACGGGTTACCTGCTAGTTCTAAATAATTGAATAAATAAATGATGATGTGGCCTATCATTGGTGTGATTTAAGTATCAAGTTATCCCGCTTTATCTAATCTCATATAAATGGCTGATTCTTCTTAATGATGATCACCCCTATCTGGATTTTACTGTATTTAAAATATATTCTCTCATGATTAATGTATAAATCTCCATAACTCATAAATATGACGTTTTTGTTGGTACATTGGTTTCTTCATAGTCAACTAACCATTTGGCAAAAGCTTGTAGGTAGAGAAGGATGAAGCAACCTGATTTGTCTAATAACAGACAAGGATATGTATTCCAAGTGATTATTCCAAGCCTGACAATTCAATAGAAGAATTTATTCGCAGTATTGACATTAATCAAGAGCTCCGGCTGGCAAAACATTCAATAGGAGTTCAATCAATAGTCAATAGGATTAATCAACTGATCAATAGAACTAGAGATCATTTCAAGCCTCCCTGATAATCAATAGGAGAATTTATTCACAGTATTGACATTAATCAAGAGCGCCGGCTGGCAAAACATTCAATAGGAATTCAATCAACAGTCAATAGGATTAATCAAGTGATCAATAGAACTAGAGATTATTTGAGCCTCCATGAAAATTCAGTAGAAGAATTTATCCACAGTATTGACATTAATCAACAGTTCCGGATGGCAAAACATTCAATAGGAATTCAATCAACAGTCAATAGGATTAATCAACTGATCAATAGAACTAGAGATCATTTCAAGCCTCCCTGATAATTCAATAGAAGAATTTATTCACAGTATTGACATTAATCAAGAGCTCCGGCTGTCAAAACATTCAATAGGAATTCAATCAACAGTCAATAGGATTAATCAAGTGATCAATAGAACTAGAGATTATTTTGAGCCTCCATGAGAATTCAATAGAATAATTTATTCACAGTATTGACATTAATCAAGAGCTCCGGCTGGCAAAACAATCAATAAGAATTCAATCAACAGTCAATAGGATTAATAAACTGATCAATACAACTAGATATTTTTCTGAGTCTCCATGGAAATTCAATAGAAGAATTTATTCACAGTATTGACATAAATCAAGATCGCCGGCTGGCAAAACATTCAATAGGAATTCAATCAACAGTCAATAGGATTAATCAACTGATCAATAGAACTAGAGATTATTTTGAGCCTCCATGAGAATTCAATAGAATAATTTATTCACAGTATTGACAGTAATCAAGAGCTCCGGCTGTCAAAACATTCAATAGGAATTCAATCAACAGTCAATAGGATTAATCAACTGATCAGTAGAGCTAGAGATTATTCTGAGCCTCCATGAAAATTCAATAGAAGAATTTATTCACAGTATTGACATTAATCAACAGTCCGGCTGGCAAAACATTCAATAGAAATTCAATCAACAATCAATAGGATTTAATCAACTGATCAATAGAACTAGAGATCATTTCAAGCCTACCTGATAGTTCAATAGAAGAATTTATTCACAGTATTGACATTAATCAAGAGCTCCGGCTGGCAAAACATTAAATAGGAATTCAATCAACAGTCAATAGGGTTTCAATAGAACTATTGATTATCTCACGCCTCTCTGACAATAGAGTGAAGGATTCAATCAACAGTATTTACATTAATCATGAGCTCTGGCTTACGCAACATTCAATACAAATTTAATCAACTGTTCAATACAATTGATTATCCACAGCTTTTCCGATAATCCTGTACTTATATTTTGATATAAATACAGCTTCCTTAACGCTCAGAAAATCAGAAACATCAGGGAAAATAGTGCTGCCATACACGATTTTGCAGATCTAATCTCCATCACAATCTTCGCAAAATGAAGGTATGTACTAAATGCTTTAAAAACACTCGGTTTTGGGCTTTTCTTAGCATAGATAACACGAATGATTGATTGTCTTAGAATAGATTGTGATTGTGATTGGTATTTTCATAGAAAAATATAGCATAAGAAGATAACCCATGGTATGGAACGTTAATGTTCCAAATATCGTTATATTATAACTCATTATATTTTCACACAATACCACGCTAATAAAGCTATTACTTCTAACTCAGCCCTTCAAACTCGAGCTGAAACTTTGTTTTTTCTATCTTTAGTTTCAATATTTATCATAATAATAAACGTTGTTATTATTATTTCAAATTTCATTATTATTCATAGTTTGTGATTGCTTTTATTTTGTCTAGTGTTTTGCTTTCAGTCTGATAATTTGCCACTCCTCCCTGCACACGGACAAATCATCCATGCAGGAAAAATGTACTTGTAATTCATAACACTTTTCTATTTTGTAAATATGTCATATTTTATGGAGGAACGAACTGAATTTGAATTTTTTGAACTTTATCGAAATTGTGTGTTTATCAAAAATATTTTGTAGACTTTCTATGTAAAACTTATATTATACTAGCTGTCAGGCTCGCTTCGCTCGCCGTATCCGTCCAGCCAGGGGGCTCTGCCCTGGACCCCCGACTGGATCGTCCAAAAATGAGATCAGCGGGCTCGCTTCGCTAGCCTGCATTTTTCATTTGGGCATGCTTCATTCCATCAGAAAGTCAGAGTGCTGAGGAAACTCAGAAAAGCTGAGAAAAACGTTGGAAAAACGCTTATTTTGGGCGTATGATGAAATATAAAAGTCACCTTATCACAAAATTTTCAGACCCTAGCTAAACCTCTGTACCAAATTTGAAAATTTTCTGTCTATCACTTGATGAAATGCAAAAAAAAAAAACGCTAATTTTGGGTGTATCTTTGTCGTTATTTCAAATTCCTTCTAACACAACATTATTACACCCTAGCTCAGCTTCTGTACTGAATTTGAACAATTTCTGTTTATTTGTTCTCGATAAATCTGAGAAAAAGCGAAAAAACGCTGGAAAAACGCTAATTTTGGGCGTATCTTAGACGTTATTGCAAATTCCTTCTAACACAACACCTAGCTGAGCTTCTGTACTAAATTTGACCATTTTCTGTTCATTTGTTCTCGATTAAGCTGAGAAAACGCTAGAAAACGCAGATTTCGGGTGTATATTTAGAATTTTTTTTTCAAATCCGTTCTCAGTGCGCCTCTAAAGGGCCAACTGAACATACCTACCAAATTTGAACGTTTTTGGTCCGGTAGATTTTTAGTTCTGCGAGTGAGTGAGTGAGTGAGCCATTTCGCTTTTATATATATATATAGATTACATTTTTTTCTTCTATTTTTATCATTGTATTGAAAATGATTGTATGTTGGCTTTTTTCACAGTTGTTCCACGTGGTTCTCGTAGCATCAGCGTTGGTGGTGATGAGTCTTATGACTCCAGTCCTTGCCGATCCCCGCCCCAGGGGAGGCCATCTGCCACCCGGTCGCAAATGATTCCTCATTTTTCAAATTGTTTCAATTTTTTAAAATTATTTTTTGTGTGTTGGTTTTTAAATGAAACAATGTAATAAAAGCAATTGCTTCTTGAGGAATTGAAGTTTTTGATCGATTAAACCATATTACTGTACTACAAATGATTCTTCATTTCCAAGTTGTTTCAAATTTTCAATAATTTTTTCTGTGTGTGTGTGTGTGTTTAATTGAAACAATGCAATAAAAGCATTTGCTACTTGAGGAATTGAAGTTTCTGATCTATTAACCCTTATTTCTACAAATAGTTCCTCATTTTCCAAATTGTTTTCATGTTTCCTAGATTTAAGTATCTCAAAACACAACCAACAACACTCCTACAACCTATTCAGGAATGCAACCATGACAGACACCCTTATTCACAACTCCTCAAATAATCCTGTTCAACATAAACACTCAGCTTAATTATCTATGCTACACAGACTACAAACCACCCCCCTCTTACCTGAACACTACGAAGCAGAACTCAGTACCTACCATGAAATATCTAGCTCAACAAAATGGATACCAACACAGCCTAATCGACAAACTATTTCAAAAAACCCAAAATAAAAAATCTGGTGTGGTACACTCACACAACTCTCCTTGCTCATTGATCTATAAGCCTCATTAACGAGGATAATTTAGGGGAATAACAATATGCCGACTGGCGGCTAAATAATTAAAACTACGATTATACTATTGTTATTGTGTTCAGAGTACATTTTCCTTTGTTTAATTATGAATTTGAGGATTTTTTAAATTTGTCAAAACAGCTGTTCTACAAATAAAATATCGACATGTGTTCTTTTGAATAAACTGATCTACCTACCTACCTCACGCACGAGAAGGAGATTACAAAGTAAATTTCTCAAGTATGGGGTGGACCTCCTGTTGATTTCTCGTATCATTTCTAGTTCATATCACAATTCAACTGTCGCTATTGATTGTTTCTGTACACCTACTCCATGTTTTCAAAGCCAAATACAGTAAATTATGCTTGTATTGAGGTCCACGTTATAATGGCTGTATTTGATTAACAATGGTGTTGCTATCCTTGTCTATCATTCGACAAAGCAGATAACGCTATTCTCTTCTGCACAGAGAAAAAGATAGCATAAGAAGATCCCATGGTATACTGCGTTTATGTTCCGAATTTCACTGTTAAGGCTGTGCAAAGGCTAAACATAAAATTTCTACTGGTGATATATTTAAAGTTTTTCGATTTGTGTATCATCTAGCTCTACAAAATGAAAAAGTTTTCTCAGGAAAACATTTTTTTTTCCGATCATTACTTTTTGAGATATCAGCACCTAAAGTTAAAATTTTTGGGACAGAACATTTCTAATTCGGTAAGAGGTAAATCCGTGAGATTTAGAGGATAAATTGATAATGATATTGTTGATCCAGTAAAACGAAAAAATTGAAAATATTAATCTCTGAGAAAGTTATTCAATTTACTAAAGATGACCAAAAATATCTTTTAGTTGAATTAAATAACCTTCCCCAAAAATCAATATTTTTAGAAAATTGCTATTTAACTAGATGAACAATACCATGAAGAATTCATCCTCTAAATCTTATAGATTCACCTCTTACCGAATTTGAAATGTTCTGTCCCAAAAATTTTAACTTTAGGTGCTGATATCTCAAAAGTAATGATCGGAAAAAAATGTTTACCTGAGAAAACGTTTTCATTTTGATAGCTTGATGATATACGAATCGAAAAACTATCACCAGTAGAAAGTTTATTTTTAGCCTTTGCACAGCCGATAGCCTTAGTAGTTATTTTTGTGAAGCTATGTGACGCTGGTAGTCTCTCATACTGTGCCGTTCTTACACTCTCACCCCAACAAAACAGTAATAATGGACAGTAGTCGGCTTGAGGTAACAAAAATCGGCTTAAAATTTGGAACATAAACCATCAATAACATGGGATATCTTCTTTGAATACATGATACTTTTCTTCATTGTTAAATCCGATCTGGCAACGGTGTGGAGCTGAAAAAGGATAGTGCGAACTGTTGTGTCGAATGATAGACAAGGATAGCAACTGGAATGTTGATCAAAATACTGCCATTATAACGAGGACCACACCATAGATATATTGTCTCGATGGATGGACTGTAGCCTGGACTATCTATAGCTCACCCACATCACTCTATTGAAAGTCCATCTTTGGCTCAATAAATTAGACAGTAACTCCGTTAGCTGCATTTGAATTAGGAGGTAGCTTTATGTGCCAGCCAATATATAATTGAGGAAGAAGCAGCATATTTATGGTCATGTTATTCATTATTTTGAGCTCATGCTGTACCAACATGATCGATCATGCTGGAAACTACTTTCAAATTATTGGCATGTAAGTTGGTTAGTGGATAATTGATACAGAGAAACGTGAGGTTGGTATATGAGGTATGAGATGCATAATTAAGTTGATACTGTGAAATATTGGGTAGCAGGTATGTTGAGGAATATTTAGGACACATAGGGCCGGTTTCCGAGCTCGGGATTTAGCTAAGTTCTAGACTTTAAACAGCTGGAGTCAGAAAATTGGTTTTCCGAAACGGGGCGTAGTCGCAGTCATTGTCATAGTCATGTTTGAATTAAATTTCGAAAAACTAGAAAATTGAACACAAAAGTTTTGAATTAAAAAGTCGCAGTTTTTATGACAATCTTTATTTTTCTCATTTCTATAATTGGAAACGTTTTTCCTTGACGAATTAAACTCACTCCTTCGTCCTTTTTCAGGATACAACAAATAAAATTAAACTTTGCACAGAGAAATAACATGGAAAGTGCATAAGAATGCATAAAGATGTTAAATTGATAACTAACTCATAAAGATGTCATGTCATGTAAATAAAATAAATATAATATTATTGCAATTAAATTCTTAGAACAATAGGCAAAGTCAAATATTGAATTTAGTACAACAAAATATAGAATTAAGTTTACATCAAATTACACACAAAATTACATTACTGAGTCTTAGAAAATGAAACACAGTAAGTAGTAAACTAGATTTCTAATTAATACAGTATTACATTTCATTTGAATGCACAATAGTTATTTGTGCAACTAGCGCGCAAAGTGACAGTTTGCTGCACCGAAAGAAACGTTCACTATATCTTAGGGCTTATATATCTATATAAAGGAACTATATATCTATATATCTATATTCGTTCACTATATCAACGTTCACTTACTTATCCTTCATCTATGATATAACCTAAACTTTTTGTGTGCCATGTTGCAAATCAGGAGTGCAGAAATTTTTCCCGCACTGGAGCGGAAAAGTGAATCTTTGGGTATTGTAATCAGTACAGGAACAGCAATTTCGGAGGTAGCTAGGAACATAGTTATTTGTGCAACTAGTGCGCAAAGTGACAGTTTGCTGGACCGAAAGAAACGTTTACGGAATGGTTTCTTGAGTGAATGCAGAGGAACTTGTGCACATATTTCACATTTAATTTTTCTACAGTTACCATTGAATATGAAAAGTGGGAATATGGATAAAATGATGGCTGGAAATCCATCAAATTTGTTGTTTGTGTGTGATGCTGTATTAATAACAAAACTTAACACATTTAAAAATTAATAATCAATTGAGTTGAAAATGCTCAGCCAACGTTCTCATCTTTATTCATTCAGAATGCAGAAAAATACACTAGAACAAAAAATTGCATTCAAAATACACGCCAACAGCATCGGGCTGAATGGATGAACCGTCAAGCGCAGCGACTAGCGGGAAGAATCGTAAATAACTTCGTTTCAGCCAAAGACTTAAAGAATGATATAGACCCACAATGCCTATGCCCTTCCATGATAGCTCTTACTTGAAATTGAAGGCGCCATTGGGGTATTTTAACACGAGATTCTATATGATTATTATTTGTGATACATATAGATCACAAAGGCATTGGTGGCCTTGTATGTATTAATCTTATGGGCTGCCCCTCAATGGGGATTCTCAATTCCAAGTAACGACACTAGCGCTGCAGGTGAGTCTATGCATCTTTAAGGTCTTGGTTTCATCCAACTAAAAACGGTATTCAGATATTTAGACATGGTTAACTACTAAATTACCGAAAAATAATATAAGTAAACTAAAAAATATTTATAAAATAACATAGACAACAGAAAATATTTTATTGTAGTATATTCTAATGTTATTTTATTAATTTATTGACATGGATTTCGAACGGTAATTATTTAACCTGAAAATTCGAATTACATAATGTGTGTGTTTGCTACATTTCTCATTGCTTATAGTTGAAATAATTATTACTGTCAATAGAAAATAAGCATTATTTATTATTAAATGATGATAAGTTATTATTTAATTATGATTTAGATAAACATTACTCTTGTTTTGGATTTCTAGATTGGGATCTTATCATAAATGTAGGGTAGCCATTGAAATGATTCTTATCTAAATCTAACCACAGTCATTGTTACCAACATATGCACTAATCCTCCATATAACCCACCAACTATTTTGTGTTGCCATGTTGCAAATGTGGAGTGCAGGAAAAATTTTTCCCGCACTAGAGCGGAAAAGTGATTCTTTGCGTTCTGTAATCAGTGCAGGAATGGCCACTTTTCAAGGTAACTGTAGGAAAAATATATTCCTTACAGCACAACTTGAGCCTTTTGAACTATAAACCTGTGGACCTGAGTGTGTAAATCGTAAAAAAATGACGAACAAATCCCAAAACCTGAACTTGATACTCTTGTCCACGTTTAATCCATTGCACAAGTAGTTGTCAAACGGCGTTCTAATAATCTCGCACTGATTACTGTGCAATTCACTCTAACCTGTTAGCATTTCCTCATAAATAGCATCAATGCTCCCCATTCAAACCAACTCTGACGATTTAAAATGAGTCACAACCACTTCTTAGCAGACTGGTGTCTCAAAAAACAGATTCACCAATTTTCTTCACTGAACGCGATCTTGACACCTCTAGCGTAGTTTTTATTACAGTGAGAATCACTTATTACTGTCAGAATTAATACTAAATCATCAATCTTTCTCATTCAAACTTCACTGATAGTCTAAAGTGAACCAGGCGTTGCCAAGTTGCCTAATAATCTAAGACACCTGGGCTATATTGACACTAAAAACACCAACAACTAAAGCTCGATTTTCGTTTGTGCGTAAATGCC
The DNA here is from genome assembly GCF_014356525.2 of Nilaparvata lugens. NCBI lineage: Eukaryota > Metazoa > Arthropoda > Insecta > Hemiptera > Delphacidae > Nilaparvata > Nilaparvata lugens. The sequence continues at coordinate 11,388 of NW_024091086.1, read as the reverse complement.
GTCGTCGACCACAACTGGGTGAGGATCTCACATTGGGTAGATTTCAATTTGTCTAAATAACTTAAAAGATAATGTTCAATTATTTTTTAATGGGGGAGGTTGAGTTTATACTTTTAAATGGCGATATGTTGATACTATTAGAAAAGTTTGACTTGAATAAATAAATACAAAAAAGAAAAGTGTATATTCAAAAGGCAATCGACAGAGTGAGAGAAAAAGTTTGTACAGGAGTGAAAATTCATGGGGAAACGGTAGATATGCTTCGTTTTGCGGATGATATAGCAGTAATGGCAGAAAGTGAAGAGGACTGCAGAAAACACTGAATGAAATGGACAGAATAATGGAGGAAGAGTTTAGATTGAAAATAAACATCCGAAAGACCAAAGTGCTAATATGTTGCAGGACAGGGGAGAACAGCTCAGCAGTAAAGCTAAGGAATGAGGTAGTAAATGAAGTGAAGGAGTTCAATTACCTGGGTAGCAAAATCACAAGTGATGGAAGAAGCTGCAAGGACATTGCCAGCAGAATTGCCCAGGCTAAGATTGCCTTCAATAAGAAGAAAAATCTATTCACCTCAAAAAACATAAGTCTCGACGTAAGAAAAAACATGTTGAAAACGTATGTATGGAGTACTGCAACATATGGAAGTGAGGCGTGGACAATGGGTGGAGAGGAAAGAAGATTGGCTGCATTCGAGGCATGGTGCTACAGAAGAATGATGAAGATCAGTTGGAGAGATATGATTACAAATGAGCAAGTTTTTGAAAGAGTGGGAGAGAACCGAACTTCTTGAAGTGGATCAAGCAAAGAAGAGCACAGCTGATTGGCCACATCATCAGACATGACACTCTACTGACAAGGATAATGGAGGGAATGGTTGAGGGAGGAAATATGAGAGGAAGACCTAGGCTGGAGTATATGAAACAATTGCTACGGGATATGAGATGTGGATCATACTACGAGCTGAAGCGGAAAGCGGACGACAGAAAAGCATGGAGAGCTGCTGCCAACCAGCCCTACGGCTGTTAACCCAAGAGAGAGAAAAAAAGTTATTTGATCAGCTGTTTTAGCGCACTTGAGATTTGGACAGTATGAATGTCAACAATGCTTGTCGTCGTCGACTGCTGAAATTTACTCACAAACGAAAATGCACCTTTATATCTTTATTTCATTCCTAACAGTCTACTATACACACTACAGAGACTGTATAATCTGATTAATATCGGGGGACAGAGCTCTGCTCTGGAGTTGATAGGCATAGGAATGAAAATTAAAAGGAAAAATCATGAAATTATGCTTGAAATAGTTATTGGTGCAACTAGTGCGCAAAGTGACAGTTTGCTGCATCGAAAGAAACGTTTACGCCCGAGCCGTAGGCGAGGGCGGAATGGTTTCTTGAGTGCAGCAAACGAACTTTGCGCACGTATTTCACATTAAATTTTTCCTACAGTTACCATTGAATATGAAAAGTGGTTAATTATGGGTAAAATTGCCTGAATAATGTAGTAGTGTTTGAATGGCGGGGGGCAGCTGTGTGGTGTGTGCTGTGGTGGCTGTGCTGTCGTTGTCCTTGGTATAATATATAATAGTAATAATTAGCGCGTTGTGCTTGGTTGCACCTCTGCTCACTATAGCAGCCACAGCAGTCACGTTACCAACTTCATTTTGATTTTGCTGCATTGGTGCTCCATATAACCTACTAACTATTTGCGTTGTCATGCTGCAAATCTGGAGTACGCAAAGTACTCACTTTGCGCACTAGTGCGGAAAAGTGATTCTTTGCAGCCTGCAATCAGTGCACAAATGGTCACTTTTCAGGGTATCTGTAGGAAAATTTATTTTATCATTTGCTTGAGAACTACAGTAAGTTTATGTACTGTCCAATAACAATACTGTCTATTATACAGATTGAATCTGAAATGATGACCCCTGAAATTTGAAGGTGAGATGATGATCTTTTGATCATCATCAAAAGTCTCCATTTCATTTGATTTGAATTTAATTATAATTTGAATTTTTTAATTTTTTAATTTTCAATTTTTTATTTTTTAATTTTTTTATTTTTTAAGTTTTTAATTTTTATTAGAATTAAATTTTGAAAATTATGAAAATTCTCTCATTTCTAATATAGGATATTATCATCATCTTCTAAACTAATAAAACTAATTTATTTCAAGTTATAAATTCTTTAATAGATTTTTCATCAAACATTTCTAAATACTTTTTTGGTAAATATGTTATAAATTCTTTAATCAACTGATATGAAACATACATTATTTTTTGTTTTGATTTTTTTAATATTCAAATTTCATATTCTTTATTAATTTCTAACTCTTTTATTTTTTAGTTATCTTATTTTTCCATAATTATTGAATTGTTTTATTAATGAAACATTTTTATATTTCTATTTAGAAAATAAAATTAGTTTTATATATAGCTACCAACATAGAAGGCATGACAAGACAATGGATCGGCATGTTGTTCTCCTATCTTTTCTCTACTGCCATTATAGCGTGGCCTCATTATAGGTTAAATACTTTAGTGACCGTGTGCTGTTACTTTTAACGGTTCCCAATAACAGGGATCAATTAAGCCAGTTAGCATCATAATCTTTGTACGATTTTTTGTCGTCCTTATGAATTTTCCTTGTGGTGCTACAGACGTATGTGTCACAAACACGCATATTCTCCCTTCATCAACTGATTCTGTGCCCATTAAATAAAATAAATAAATATAAATAAATAAATACATTTATTGTCATTAGCAACATTGGCAATAGACAAAGTCAAAACTAACATTATGCAAGTCAGAAGGTTATAAGTTAATGTAATTAAAAGTAATACGATATACATATTGTCACATTTAAAATTAATACACCAAATATTTTAAAATGAACCAATGAAATATAATAGAACTATAAATTGGAAGAAGTTAGACCTAGTCAAAGGATAAATCAACTCAAATCAATTATTATTAGCGATAGGAATAATAGCATTATCACATTGATAAGAAAAATGTATAATGTGATTTAATAATTATGAGAACCCATTGGTAAGATCAAAAAATTATAAAGCGCTTACTTATTATTGCGGATTATAAAAAATAAAATGCATGAACATTGAGGTTAGAGTCTTGTTCACATTTTGAAAAGAATTAGTCGATCTTGGATAAATCGATAATTATTATCAGAATCAATACCGAGCGAACCAGCTGATTATTCGATCAACCCATATGACAGGTTGAATTTATATAAAATCTACTCATAAAGGATATATTATGTATACTATAGGAAGTCGATGTGTAAAATACGAACACCCATTATTTTTGTATAAATATTATTATAATCTAAGAAAGCATGATAAATCAAGAGTATACAAAACTCATATAAAGACTGAATGTATTAACATCGCATGTTAGGTATTTATTTATGAAATCAATTTAAGATAACACTCCATACATTTGTATAACTTCTTTTTTATTTAATTTTTCTATTATAAAGCCGAGGAAGCCCTGATTCCCAAGGCAACCAATTGTATTGAGTCTATTAATTGAAGGCCAATCAGAGAGTAGCTTACAGAATTATTTCGTGAAGAGACAAATTTTCTAAAAACCTCCTTCTCTGGCTTAAGTTCCCGACCTGAGAGGATGCACATGGAGTTTAGGGTTCTTCTTCTTCCTTTTTAAAAACTTTTAAAACTATTGAGCCAAACCTTTTTTTTTAAATGTAAAGTATTTGTATTAAAGTCAATTATCTGTGAACTCAGTGCTGTCAAGGAGTTCGTAATTTGTAAGATTCCCATAAAAAATAGCTTTAATTCGAAAGAAACTTATAAAAATCTGGATCACGCGTAGCCCAGCAGTGACGAAAAGGAGCCTACCTAATTAATATTGGAAATAATTATTCAATCCACGAGACCATCTAGAACTTCTTCATTCAGTGAGTGATATTTCAAACGAGCTCGTTTTTCTTTCTACGTTCAGTGGGGTAATTAATAAAAAAAGCGCTATTCCAATTAATTTGAATTAAAATAAAGGTCCCACGTGTTGAATAATATCACATAGTCCATAAGACATTTATAAATTTATTTAATATAGTAGGAAGCTTACTTCCATGCACCCCGCATTCATACAATCCCTGAGATCTCATGTTTGAATATTAATTTAATTAATTATAATTTGTTAATTGAACCAAGTATAGTATATCAAACCTATAGACCAAACAGGTTTTTATTTGCAGAATTTTGTATTATTGAAGTATAAGTACCAGTATTAAATATAGTTATTTATGAATTTGAAACTCATTATTGTGAGTATTAGCAAAGCCTGTGATAATTATTCAGATTTTAGAAATAGATTATTTAAGTGAATTATAGATAATCGAATATTTTTATGCACATCTTTTTTATGGGAATATATGTTATGTTTTAGTCAGCATACAAACTTATAGATTTTCTATTTATCCTAACTCATCTTGTGTTATATAGTTTGAGCTGTTTTAAATCAACAATATTTAGCAGCACTCAAATTATTAATGAATCTAGTAATATTAACTTTATTCAGAGCACTCAATGTTTATCATTCTTTGATGATATTCATTTTAAACTGCCAGAACAAGTATATTGAAAATTATCTTAATAATGTTCCAGTTATATCATATAAGGATCCAGAGAGCTTCAAGAACGGCGTTGTAGTTCTAAGGGATTTTGAAAGGGTATATTGGTGAATACTTGTATTCACGACGAGCGTTTTAAGAATCAACTAGAACAATTATAGTTGGTCCTGATTATTCTCTAGTGGTACATGGTTACGATAATCAGTCATCAAATATTCTTTTAATTTCCTCACTGGTATTCTTCAAGAACTTCACAGAAGCAGTGGTAAGAATTATCAATCACTGGTCATTGAACCTTATGGTGATTACTATATTTGGAATTTTGTGTATCTACCACTGAGCTAGAGCTGAGGTTTGAACCCAGTAGTTTTACGAGCCAGACGGCTTAATTTTTTGTGAATTTATTCGCAAAGACGAATTTAAAGACTGCTCTTATAAATATCAAAACATCGTATTATCTGTGAAGGATTTACAATCCACAACTTCACACAATGGCTTCACAACGTGGGACTCTATCAGAAGAGATAACCCCTCAGGAAGCACCACTTCACACAATGGCACCCAACCATGGAGCGTGATGAAAAGCTTACCTACTCAATCCACTATCAATGATTCATAAATTATTGATAAAACTGAAAACTGCAAGAAGTATAATCTGAAGTTGATTCAACAAGATATATCTGATAATCTATTGTAAGTTGTCTGGCTAAAATAATTGAGTTGCTCTTCAAATTAAATTTTTCAAGCTGCATAAATACAGACAAACTATATCACACGAGTTTGATAACATAATTCTCATAATAGAGAAAAGATTGGATGGAATTTCCATAAAAGTTATAGTAAAATTTTGATTTTGATTCTTTGAATCTAGACATTGTATGCTGACCAGGGTTAGGTTATTTGAGGCATTATAATACTGTTGTTATTCAGGAGGATAAGACCCTAATTAAAATTTTCAGAACTTTATATTAGTGTAATTTGTAAGCCATACCTTCTATTGATGTCCGTTTTAGTAATATATGTACATGACACTTGAAACTTTAACACTGAAATCTTTTTTAGGCCTTTATTATTTTATTTGAGCTCGAAGGTCTGTCTGTTATGAACTAGCGCTAGGGCTAGGTTTCATGTTTATAGAATGCAGTAGCTCGAAAAGCAGCAGGTAATAGTTTTCTGTTTCTCAGCAATACTATTCTTTCTCAGATAAGTATGACAAAAAATATTGTACGTAACTTGTACGGTAACGTATTTACCGCATTCATATAATAATTCTGCCCTGAACTATGTTTCGGGCAGAAACAATCATACTTATGCGGTAAATTATCGTTACCGGACTTGTTACGTGAAGTACTATTTTGTCATAGTCATTCAATTTCAGCTGTTTTACATTCATGAAATCAAGCCGGTAAACAGCGATTGTAGAAAAATAAACATAAATGATTCCCATTACAGCTACTCTACTTTAATAAAATCATAAATGTCTTCTTTACAGTCGAGTATGTTCCTAGTTCCGAATTTGGAACAGCTAAACTGGTACAAAAACCGCTTTTCAGCGCTCCAGGTGGCAGTTTTGTCAACTACAATCAAGAAATTCCTGTTTCGAAACTTGTAAACTAGTTATGTTTATTGATTATGTTATTGTAATGACAGCACAAGCAGGTAATGTTTTCTGTTTCTCAATATTCTTTTCTAGATTATTATGACAAAAAATAGTGTGAGTTACTTGGACGTGAATGTATTTTGCAGTGCTTGCTTGAATGAAATTCTAGTCTGGGCTAACGCCTCGACTAGAAACATCATTCTCGCCTGCAGAACGGCCCTTCCCGGCCTTGGGACTTGAGATAGTATTACAATACTGGTTCTATCGAATCGGAGAGGACTATTACCTATTTCTATTTCCTTCCTCTATGATCGGATCTATTCATATGATTAATCATAGATATTCGAAAATATATGAAAATAAGTCACAACAAAGTATGAAAGAAATTTTGGACTCAGTGTTTCAATCCGATCATAATCAAGTAGCGGAAAACGAGTCAATACAAGAGTAAACAAAGATTAATCAGAACAGACATATAATTTAGAGCATGGAGGGTTGAGTCCCAAACTGTTAAGTTAGTTAGCTGGCATAGAATGTGCACACAATATCCCCACTCAATCTGAAGGAGTAGCTGTTCAAGTTGGTAATCAATTTCAACATGTCTGGTCACAACAAACAATACAACACTAGCCTTTTCCTCACCCTACATGCCCCAAAATTTCCTTTCTCCCACCCCTCATTTATCAATCGTTGCCCTTTTCCTTGTCTCTCTCCTCTACCTCCTACTCCTCAACCTCCTCCTCCTCCTCTTCCTACCATTCCTTCTCCTTCTCGCCTTCTATTCTCTTCTTTGTCTCCACAATACCACTTGAAAGTGGTCCCCAACCAATACAGACCAGTTAATAAGGGGAAGAGAAGGAGGAGGAGGAGGAAGGAGGAAGTGTGATGGAGGAGCAGGAGAAGGAGTAGGAGGAGGAGAAAAAGGAGGAGAAGGGGGAAACAACTGCAAACAAATCATGTGTGTTGACTGGCGGACGACAAGAGTGTAACGTGAAGAGGGGGGAGGAGAAGAAGAAGAAGAAGAAGAAGAAGAAGAAAGAAGAATAAGAAGAATATGATTATACGTTTTGATGAAGCCCTGATGACGCCGACGAAGGAAAAAAATAATTAAGAAATACAGAAGAAGAAATGAGTGGAAAGGAGAATTGATAGAATGGGAGATAAGGAAGAGATTCAGAAGGTTGAGATGAAGAGGAAGAACAAGAACCAGGAGAAGGGGTGAAGAAGAAGAAGAAAAGAAGAAGAAAATATGATTATACAGTATGATGAAGCCACGATGATGATGAAGGAGAGAATAATGAAAATACAAGAAGAAGAATTGATAGAAATGGAGATAGGAAAGATTGATTGATTGATTGAGTACTTTATTTATGTAGTTACAATATTTATACTGGCTTATACACTTATGTATACAGTAGCTTACAATACAGCAAAATTATAGATGAATTTACATAATATAGACTAAGAAAATAATTATTGACTGTATGATATGGAAAGCAATTTGTAATATCATACTATAGATAATATCATATTGTAATGCATCCACATAAATTGGCGGAGCTTTGGACATATTAATGTCCATTCTTCGGAAAGAATATTGAAAAATATCCTCCCACTAACCTCTACCAAATAGGATTAGAAGAAGAGAGGAAGAGGAAAAAGAAGAGAAAAAGGAGAAGAGGAAGAAGAAGAGAAGAAGAAGAAGAACAAGAACAAGAGAAGGAGAAGAAGAAGAATATGATTATACATTATGATGAAGCCACGATGATGATGATGGAAAAAATAATGGAAAATACAAGAAGAAGAAATGAGTGGGAAGAGAATTGGTAGAAATGGAGATAGGAAAGAGATTAGAAAAGTAGAAGAATAGGAGATGGAGTGAAAAAGGAGGAGATTAAAAGAGAGCGAGAAACAAAAGTGCAGAAGAATACAAAGGAGATGACCGAAAGTACATAGAATGGTGGAGTCAGAATCGAAAGAGTGGAAGTATGAGGAGGAGATGGTAGACAACGATGAGGTGCTGGAGGGGTGGGTGAGGTGAGGAGGATTAGGAGGAGGAGTTTTGGGGGAGGAGGAAGAAGAAGATTAGTCAAGTGGGTTGTTTTGCCAATCTTGCAGACGGTCATAACTCAGAGTCCTTCCAACCCCAACCACCCCCAAATAGCCCCCTGGTCAGAGAGCCAACCGTCAAAATATCTGCTATTAAACTCTGCACCCCCACCCATAACTCCTCACAACCCTCCACACCTATCATCCACTATAAATAATGTCTGGCTTCAGATTAAATTCCTCTTCACCACCACTTACTTCTCTAATTATTACTTCTCTTTGTCTACTGCTTCTCTTCATCTACTTCTCATCATCTGCTCCTCTTTGTTTACTTCCCTTTGTTAACTTCTCTGACGCCGTCTCAACTATAGTGAGGTCCACGTTATAATAGCAGTGGAGAAGATAGGAGAACAATGTTGCCGAACCTCTGTCTTGTCAATGTCTTCTTCTTTTTCTTCTTCTTCTTCTTCTTCTCCTTATCATTCACCCTGTTCTTGTTTTTCATCTCCAATTTCAGATAAAACTCGACTCTGATTTTCTTCTACTTGTTCTCCTGCTTCTTGTTTTTCTTCTTCTTCTTCTTCATCATCTTATTTTTCTTTTTCTTCTTCTTCTTCTCTTCCTCCTTCCTCTACTTTTTCTTCCAGAAGTTTTCTTTGCAGTGAAATGTGAAATGAACATCAGTTGCCACTTTGTCTGAGCAAAATAGTGTGAGAGGTGAAAATCTAGATCACCTCTTCCGTTTGTAAAATAATAAAGTACTTTAGTACTTTCGATGAGGGATAATGATCAATGATGATCATGATGATGATGAAGATAAAGAGGAAGAAGAAGAAGTCTGAAGAAAGTAAGAGAGAGTTTACAGCTAGAATATGATAAGGAAAAGATGAAAGGATGAAGAAGAATAAGAAGAAGGTGGGGATGTAGACGACGAAAAAGAAGAAGAAAAAGAAAACGTGAAGAGGGAGGAGAGAGTGGAACAAGGTCACAAGAATGGGAGTGTCTCGATTAGACCAGGTTTCGTTTACACCAGGTCCTATTCTACAATGAAGCTGAAAAACTGGTCTAAACGCACTCTTCGGCTAAACAAGACAGAATGCATCGATTAACGCAGTAGTTCAATTAGACCAGTTGGACTAAATGGTACCTGGTCTTATGGTGACACAGGACCTGGTCTAATCGAACTACTGCGTTAATCCAAGCAAAAGAAGAAGAAAAAGAAAACGTGAAGAGGGGGAGAGAGTGGAACAAGGTCACAAGAATGGGAGTGTCTTGATTAGACCAGGTTCCGTTTACACCAGGTCCTATTCTACAATGAAGCTGAAAAACTGGTCTAAACGCACTCTTCGGCTAAACAAGACGGAATGCATCGATTAACGCAGTAGTTCAATTAGACCAGTTGGACTAAATGGTACCTGGTCTTATGGTGACACAGGACCTGGTCTAATCGAACTACTGCGTTAATCCAAGCATTCCGTCTCGATTAACCCAGTAGTTGGATTTCACCAGGTGGACTAAATGGTACCTGGTCTAATCGAGACACAGGACCTGGTCTTGGGATAAACGATAAGGAGTTAGACCAGGTAACGATTGCACCAGATCCTGGTCTAATCTGAAAGTCTGACATGGGGTAGTCGAACACCTAGACTAATCGAGCACCTGGAGTAATTGAAGACCTGGACTGAACGAAATACACCCACAGAATACCACAGAAGGTCATAGGATTGTATGATATAAGTTGTATGAACAAAAATGAAGTAGACACTGCACCAATACCTTCAGTTGTGCTTATACTGTATGTTGGCTTCTATTTGCTCTGCTGTGTTCTGAGTTCTCAGATCTCAGGTCCACAAACAAATAATAAAACGCTGACTAAGCAAACGTTGCTGAGGATTGCTTGCTGCGCTTTCAATATACTGCAACGTCTTGTGGCCAAACCAGTTTTCTATCTCACCTTACTTCTAGATTCTTCACTCTCTCACTCACACAATCACTCTTTATCACTCTCCTCGCCACTCTCTCTCTCACTCTCTCTCCCTCAATGAATTTTGGTAGAGAGTTAGTGGGGGATATTTTTAATATTCTTTCCGAAGAATGGACATTGATATGTCCAAAGCTCCGCCAATTTATGTAGATACATTAACAATATAATTATCTATAGTTGTTATATTACAAAAATTGCTTTTTCATATCATGTACAGTTCAATATTTTTCTTAGTCAATATAGTATTTAAATTCATCTATAATTTTGCTGTATGGTAAGCTATTGTTTATAAGTGTATAAGCCAGTATATATTGTAATCTACATAAATAAAGTACTCAATCAATCAATCATCAATCAATCAATAACTCACTCTCTAACTCCCTCTTCTCTCTCCGACAGACTCTCCTTCAACTTGCTACCACTTCAAGTGTTCTTTTTCTTCTTCTTGTTTTTCATCTTCCTCTTCATCACATAATAATAATAATAATACTGTACTACTACTTCTTCTTCTCCTTCTCATTTTTCTTCTTCTTCTTCTGCTCTTCTCCTTCTCCTTCTCCTTTCCTTCTTCTTCTTCTCTTCTTATACTTATTCTTCTTGAAATAGATAATAGAAAAATGAAATAAATCAATCAATGTATCCTCTTCTTCTTCTCCCTCACCATCCTGCCTTCTCTTCTTCTTTGTCTTCCTATTCTTCTTATCTTTCTATTCCTTTTCGTATTTCACTTTCTTGTCTTACAACACTGATTTTTCTTAGATTTTCTTCGTTCCCTCTCTTGCTACTCCCTTTCTTCTCTTCTTCTTCTTCCTTCATCATCGATCTGCAGATAATAATTACGTCATATTCTTACAAATCCTTTTCCTTATCGTACATGTGGTAGACTGGTTTTGCAATAGAAAAAATAGCATCACATAGAAAAAAACTAAACAGGTTTTTTTTCATGGTACCTTGTATGTAAATATTTGTTGCTGTATTATGTTTTTTCTACCGTAGGTAATTTGTAGTAGTAATACAAATATGGCACCTATTAAACGGAAAAGATTGGGAGGTGAAGAAGAAGAAGACTACAGGAGGAGATGAAGAAGACGAATAACAACGAGTAAGGAGGAAGAGAAAGAGATTATGATAATGTGACACGCA